>NC_079438.1:27541822-27607316 GCF_903798145.1 Danio aesculapii | reverse complement strand
ACGACCAGAAGGGGGATTTTATCGATTGTCAATTCCATCTATGACCCTCTCGGCTTTTTAGCCCCAGTCATCTTGCATGCCAAACTTCTATTAAAGGTTCTTTGCAAAGAGCAGTGTGGATGGGATGAAAACATTAATGGAAAGCACGCAGAGGATTGGGAAAGATGAATGAAAGATGTTACTCACCTTTCCAACTTTCATGTGAGTAGATGTGTTAAACCCATCAAGTTTGGATGCACTATTGCAGCGCAATTACATCATTTTTCAGATACATCGGAATATGCATACGGCATCGTGTCTTACCTACTGTTGGAGAATGAACGGGGTGAGAAACACTGCGCTTTCCTAATGGGGAAGTCAAGAGTGGCTCCACTAAAAAGAGTCACAATCCCAAGACTTGAGTTGACAGCAGCGGTTGTCGCTGTAAAAGTTGACAAGATGTTGCATCAAGAGATTCAGGTTCCGTTGCAACGATCTGTCTTTTGGACAGACAGCACTACGGTGCTCAGATACATAGACAGTGAGAAACTGATCGTTTCAAAACGTTTGTTGCAAACAGAATTTCCTTGATCCGGGAAGCAACCAAGTCATCGCAATGGAAATATGTTGGAACAAACGAAAACCCTGCGGGTCAAGCCAGCAGAGGCCTGAAGGCGAAAAGTTTAGTGCAAGGGGGGACATGGATAAGTGGACCAGACTTTCTGTTGCATGAAGAGGATTGGCCGGAACAGCCTGTGAGAAGGAAGGAAAGTCTTGACAATGACCCAGAGGTCAAGAATACAGTTGTTGTTAACACAGTCAAGGTTGAAGAAAATGTAGAACCAATGAACCAGCTAATCAACTATTATTCGGATTGGAGTAAGCTTAAACGAGCAGTGGCTTGGATTGGAAAAGTAAAGAGTTATCTGTGGAAACAAAAAAAGGAAAGAAAAGAGGCATTAAAAAAACAAGCAAGCTGAAAAAGACCCTGAAAAGCAAAAATCAAAGTTAAAGCGACATATGAAGAAACTAAAACCTGCTGAAGTAAAAGAATCACTTACCTTGAATGATCTTGACACTGCTGAATTAGAAATAATACAGTTCAGTCAAAGAGCATTTTGGAGAGGAAATCAAGGTACTACAAGAGGGAAAACAACTCATTCGCAGTAGTGCACTGTCTAAATTAGATCCCGTGATTTACGACGGCACATTAAGGGTTGGTGGAAGACTGAACAAATCTGCTATGCCGGAAAGTGCTAAACACCCTGCAATTCTTTCTAAACACAGCAAAGTTGCCACTTTGATCTTGAGGGACATACATCAAAGAACAGGACATTGTGGACGCAATTATGTGTTGGCACAACTAAGGTGCAGATATTGGATTCCACAAGCTAATTCCGCTATCAGAAAGATAATTAACACATGCACAGTATGCCGTAGGATGTCTGGAAAGGTTGGTGAGCAAAAGATGGCAAACCTACCGAAGATCGCCTCCTTCCACACCAACCTCCCTTCACTAACACAGGCGTAGATTTCTTTGGTCCGTTTGAGGTTAAACGGGGCCGGGGTACCCTTAAAAGATATGGGGTAATGTTCACTTGTCTAACTCTCAGAGCTGTGCACATCGAAGTAGCTGACAGCCTCGACACAGACTCCTGCATCAACGCAATTCGCCGTTTTATATGTAGGAGAGGGCAAGTCAGCTGAAAGAGAATTAAGGGAAGCTATTCAACAGCTGGACAATTATAAGATCGAAAGAGCTTTGCAGCAAAAGGAAATAAAATGGATATTCAACAGCCCAGCTGCTTCTCACCAAGGCGGGATTTGGGAAAGACAAATCCGGACCGCTCGAAGAATTCTTAATTCCCTGTTGAAGGAGCAAACAGTGAATGATGACTGTCTTCAGACAATAATGTGTGAAGTTGAAAGTATCATCAATGGCAGGCCTCTCACAAGTGTCTCAGATGATGCAAACGACGTTGAGCCCTTAACTCCCAATCACTTATTGCTTCTGAAGTCTCAACCAATCATGCCCCCAGGCATCTTCTGCAAGGATGACACATACGCAAGAAGAAGATGGAAGCAAGTTCAGTATCTTGCAGATTTATTCTGGACTAGATGGACGCGAGAATATCTTCCACTTCTTCAGGAGCGCCAGAAATGGCTGAAACCCAGCAGAAACTTCATGATTGGAGATGTGGTGCTATTGGTGGATAGTTCATCTCCCGCAACTCTTGGGTAATGGGGAAAATAGTTGAAACACAGCCAGATTCCAATGGAATGGTGCGGAGAGTAAAATTGAAGACCAGAACCAGCACTCTGGAAAGACCCGTAAATAAACTGTGTCTGTTGAAAGAAGCAACTTTGGAACAGTAACAAAAGGAAGAAAAGTTGTTCTGTACTGACATTAAAATTTAAGTTGTTTGGCTCTTAATGTTTAAGTTGTAATTGATTAGTCCTCCAGATTAACAATTAGGGGCCGGGTAATGTAAGAGCCAGTTATGCATAATTCATTTGTGATAATAATTTAGTTAAAAAGGTTAAAGCATGACGAAAATTGGTATTTAAATATATTAAGAATTCATTGTGATTTTATTATCTAAAATGCATAATTTAATAATTGATACAATTTAAAAACTTTTACTTTGGTATTTTGGCTTCCGACAGTAATACGTCTTGAGGTCGTTAGTTCATACGTTTAAGGCAGATTGCAGTTATGGATGTTGGAAGCAACACAGTTTTTTGACCGAGCTATGCCGAGCTATATTGATTCTATTGTTACTTTGTATTTTTGTTGCATTTCTTCAGTAAACCTTTTTTAAAAGAAGATTCGGTCTTACTCGCGTTTTTTCAAATACTGGTTGTTGGAATAGAAGCTGCAAAAGGTGGTACATAAGGATCTGCACGAAAGGTGTGCCCCAACACAAGGCTCTTAAACACTTAACTTTTTTAATAATCAAAGATATGAGAAAATATATGCGTTTAGGCATAGGACGATAAACCATTTTCAAGGTATACCGTGGTTTGGAAAAGTCAAGGTTTTAAAACCGCCAGAAATTTCTGTATTACCGTTCCTAAGGTATGTGTAAGATTTTGTTATTTACATTTTTTTTTGTTTTTTTAGGACAGCAGTCTCTCCAGCAGAAAAGATATCCAAAGAAGCTGTTTTAAATTGTAAAGAAATCTGTGTTTTAGGAACTAATGAAGACAGCAGAATTCAATGATTAATTTGAATTATAGAGCCTGACATGTTCACTGCTCCAAAATATTTTAAACCTTTCAAAAAATAGAATATATTGTTTTCAAAGGGGAAAAAGTATTTGTTTTTTACCCAGTCATTTAAAAAGAATAGAATTTAGAGCAGTGAGCACAGTACCGTGATACCGTAAAACTGTGATATTTTCATCCAAGGTTATCAAACCGTCAGAATGGCCCATGCCAATACGTGTTACTTGCATCCATCAGAAAATTATGGGCCATCACTGCTGATCTTGAACACTGGAGGTGGTTGTGGAGAAAGCCTGCCCCAGGTCCTGGCTCATGTCTGCCACTGCTGCACCCAGTGGCTGCGGAGGCCCAAGCTGGATTGAAAGACACTTGGGCGTGCCGCGTCCCCAGTGCGCTGGGCCTGGACAGAGAAACTCACAGGGTTGAGGTGGACTGAGTGTTAAGATTGTACCACACACTTACATCAGATGAGCAAGCCCAAGAGACATCAAGCAAGGCCTGTTGGTCCTGGAGCTGTTCTCGTTTCATCTGATAGGTCACAGATCTGTGGTTCCACTGCCTCCAGCTTAAGCTCCTCCAACGATGCTTCACCTGCACTCAAAGACAGACACACAAGCCACATTATAGAGCTGAGGTGTCAAACCCCGCTTCCTAGAGATCTACCTCCCTGGAGAGTTCAGCTCCAACCCTGATCAAACACACTTGAAGCATCTCAGTAGGATCTGAAGAAGCACTTGTTAAGACAGGTGTGTTTGATCAATGTTGCAGCTGAGCTCAGCAGGAAGGCAGATCAGTGGGAAACAATAAATGCTGTAGAGTGCAAAACAGTAATAGAGAAAAATCTTGATAACTTTAGCTGGCTAGTGATGCTAGAAGCTAAGGCTAAAAGCAGATACTCTAGACCAAGATGACTTTGAATGAACCAAGGCTTTAAATAACAAATACAAGCAATAATTGAGATTAACCATCTTTTAAAACTAAACCAAAAATGTTACATTTACTCAAACATAATCAGAGTTAATTAATGCAACCCAACTCAGTTATGTCGAAACTGCTGACCAAGTTAGCACAACTCTATTAATTTTAATATACAAATGTAACTGGATTATTGATTTATTATTGAATGAGACTGCATTAAGATGGACAAATATAGAAAATAAGTGATTTTAGGTGTTTTGAAAAAAAGGTTTGTTAGAATGGTCACTTAGTCAGAATTTAAATGAAATAATGATGTTAAATTATGATCCATTGCTGACAAAGATAAAAGATAATATTGACAAATGGAAACAGCTGAAGCTTTTATTATGGGGGAAAAATACTGTTAAAATGGTAATTGCAACACAATTACATATCAATGATGATACCTATGAATATCCCAGATTCTATTTTCAAAAGATATGATGATAAAGGACTTTCTCTGGGAAGGTAAAAAACCCAGGATCAAAATGAGTAAACTTTGCTCCCCAAGAGATAGGGGAGGTCTTGGATTGCCTGATGTGAGGATGTACAACCTTTCTTTTGAAATGACCAAGTTGGCCAAGCACTGGGGAAAGACAGATTCAGAGCTGGATTGGATAGAAATGGAGGAAAAGTTAGCATCACCATTCCACGCGATTGACATTCTCTCACAATGTTCTGGAACTAAATGGGAATCAAACCCAGTGACGATACACTCAAGATTTGTATGGAGTAGAATCCATAAACTGTGTAGGACATCACATTATAAAGTGTCATATGCATCATTGTGGAATAACCCAGTAGTTTGTATAGGCAAAAAACTGTGTTTTGGAAACAATGGCAACTAAAAGGAATTGCTAAACTAAAGTATTTGCATGAGGAGGGTATATATTCATGTCATACTCTGATTTAGTGGACAAATAATATTGGAGCCCAAGAGGACTTCTGGAAATACCTGCAAATTAGACACTGTATCAAGGACAAATTTAATGTGAAGGACAACCCTGTATATGCTTATTTACAGTCACCACAGGATGCTAGGACTGCTTCTATGTGTTACAAAATGATGCTCAATGTAAACTCGGATGTAATAATTTGAGAATATTCTAGCAGAAAGATCTAGGGATTGAAATTGAGGAGAATGAGTGGCTGGACATCCTTTCCAATGTAGGTAAAAATGTAAGAGAATTTAGAGGAAAGTTCATTCAGTACAAAATAATACATAGATACTACTACACACCATCCAGACTCTATAGGATGGGACTAGCTGAAAATAATCAGTGTTGGAAATGCAATAAAGAAGAAGAGACGTATTTACACATGATCTGGGAATGTGGTCTAGTTTACCCATTCTGGTGTAAAATTTTAAGAATAATGGAGGAGTGGCTAGGCTGTGAGTTCCCCTTCGGATGGGGAACTCCAATGCTATGTGGAAACTTCCACTATGGGGATTTCGTCAGAATCCAATCATCTGAAAGAGTATAAAAACGGGCCAATGAAATGCCAATGAGTTGGCAGCGTCAGCGTGCACAGCTGGCGTCAATGACAATCAGTCATGCTATAAAGACGCAGCCAGCTATGCTGCATGCTCGACATCCTTTCGCTTTCAGAGCCTTTCACGAAGCTTCTGAGAGAGTCTTTGAGGGTATCTCCAACCTGTGTCTACAGAGAGAGATCGAGAAGCAGCTTCTCCCGGTCCAGAGCGCGTATACGCAGTGGCAGATGGTCGAGCTGGGTATTTCTCCCTTGCCTGGCGTCCTTTGGGTCCGGTCCTCCAAGAGCGGTTTGTATATAGGAAAAAAGCTTTCCTAAAAGAGCAACACGGTCGTGCAGCGCGTCTTTTTCAAGACGTCACTCCGACCGTGCGTTTCTGGATGCGGTGGTTTCCTATCCCCGGATGATGGGCACGAGCACAGCGTTTCATGTCTGGGGGTCCAGCATGTTAATGCGGTGCGCGCGGGCAGTGCATGCCATCACTGATGTCATGTCTGTTGCGCAGTTAAGATCGCGGCTCGCTCTTGCAAAAGAGCCACCCACCCCAGTTGTCCCCCGCACTGCGGTTGGCACTCGGGCAGATCTGAGGGTTTCAGTGAGAGTAAATCCGCCGCCCCCGGGCCGTGGACCTCTCGCTCCTCCACGCGCTCCATCCAAGCTTCAGGTGAAGAGAAGCGCTCCGTCCTTGGATGGTCGCTCTCTCACCTGATGACACCGGGGGTCAGATGTCCATCGCTGCATCGGAGGATGGGCTGTCATTGTCTGATGAGGATGCGAGCCCGCTCGCTCCCTCTCCGGGGTGGAGAGCGCGGCGTTAGCATCTAAAAAGCAGACGTGATGGCCGTGCTTTCTCGGGCTGCTTCGGCCGTGGGTCTGGTGATGGTTTATCCCCCAGCCCCGCGGCCGGACCGACTAGATGGGTGTATGTGGAGGATATAAGGAGGCAAGACCTTCAAAGCCTCCCGTCCCCTTCTTCCCGGAAGTGCACAGTAAACTCACGCTGGCCTGAGGGCACTTTTTTCTGCCCGATCTGCGTGCGCTTCCATCCTCACCATCCTTGGAGGTTGGGCTGTCAAGGTCTGACGAGGATTCGAACCCGCTCGCTCCCTCCGGGACTTTGAGCGCGGCGTCGAATCCAGAAGCAGACTTTGCGGCTGTGCTTCCCCAGGCTGCTTCGGCCGTGGTTCTGGAGATGGTTTATCCCCCAGCTCCGCGGCCGGACCGATTAGAGGGGTGTGATGTGGAGGATGAAGGCGAGACCTTCTAAGCCTCCCCATCCCCTTCTTCCTGGATGGGCACAGTAGGCTCACGCAGTGTGCTGCGTGCGCCTTCCCCCTCGCCATGCACGCTATGGCCACCTACCAGCGCTACCAAGCGCAGGCGCTGGCCCGGCTGCGCGAGGATGGTTCTGACCCAGGACTGAGCATGCGCTCCGCACCGCAACCGACTATGCTCTAACAAAAAAAAAAAAAAAAAAAAAAGTCGGCTGTGTGTGCCCTGGGAAGGACGATGATCACATCCGTGATCCAGGAATGCCACCTCAGGCTAAACCTGGTGATGTGCGTGACGTTGACAAAGTTCGCTTTCTTAACTCACCCATATCCCAGGCTGGCCTGTTCGGCGACACTGGCGGTGAATTCGCCCAGGAATTCACGCCGGTGATAGAGCAGTCGGAGGCGATGGGCGAGGTCTCTATCGGCGGGATTGTATGACCGCTCCCCCCCGCCGAGCCATCCACATCCACTGCTTTTTCGCCGAGGACGCCCGCCCGCAGCTTTGCTTCGCCGCCCCCGCCTGCGCCTCCGGCCACGCGGCTGCGCCGAGCATCGCGCCGGCAACCAGCGTCCCCCGCCCAGGGCGCCGCTAAGTTCGGTAAAACGGACCGCGAAGCGTCCCTGAGGCGGGCCATCTGGGGAGGAGGGAATTTGCTCTTTCCCCGCTGGAGGGCGGGGCACGTTATTTAAAGGCGTAAAAAAAAAAAAAAAAAACGCCATCAAAATCCTCAGTGAAAGAGCACTTTTCCCCTCCTCCGGATGTGACAGCCCGAACACTGCCAGTCTGGGACGCTATGCCTTCCAGCTTGCAGGATCGGTGCATTTCGCCAATGGCTCATGGAGCAGGAGAGAACGGTCTCCTTTCTCTCCACTCCCAGCCCCTCTCCTGGAGTTTGAGTGCGAGACGAGAACATCTCCTCTCCTGCTCTCCTGTGGGACCCCAGCGCTCCCCGGATGAGCCCACTCACTCCACGCTGCCCCGCCGCTGGCACGTCAGCGATCGTGCGGGTGGGACCATTTGCGGGGGCTCTGCCTGCCTGGTTAGCGGGGCCAGCCCATCGCAATGGCTCATCCATACGACCAGACTCGGCTATGCGATTCAGTTCGCTAAACGGCCTCCCAGGTTCACGGGCGACCAGGGTCAGTCCTGCGTCCGCCCCTGTCTTGCGAGAGGAGATTGCTGTCCTCCTGGCGAAGGATGCAATCGAGCCGGCCCTCCAGCCGAGATGGAGCGCGGGTTTTACAGCCCGCACTTCATCGTGCCCCAAAAAAAAAAAAAAAAAAAAAAAAAAAAAAAAAAAAAGCGGTGGGCTATGGCTAATCCTATATCTGCACATTTTGAACCGCTGCCTTCACAGGCTGCGCTTCGGAATGCTTACGCAGATGCGCATCACGCGATGCATTCGTCCTCAGGATTGGTTTGCAGCAATAGATCTGAAGGACGCGTATTTTCATATCTCCACACTTCCACGCCACCGGCAGTTTCTGCGGTTTGCGTTTGAAGGTCGAGCATGGCAATACAAGGTCCTCCCCTTCGGGCTCTCTCTGTCTTCGCGAGTTTTCACCAAGCTCGCGGGGGGTGCCCTCGCGCCCCTTCGGCTCGCCGGCATCCGCACGCTCAATTATTTCGATGACTGGCTGATTTTTAGCCCACTCTCGGGAGCAATTGATTATGCACAGAGACAAGGTGCTCCGGCACCTCCGCCCGTTGGGGTTTCAGGTCAACCGAGAAAAGAGCAAGCTCGCCCCCGTGCAGAGCATCTCCTTTCTCGGGTTGGAGCTGGACTCGATCACTATGGAGGCGTGCCTCTCACGAGAGCGCGTCGAGGTAATGCTGAACTGTCTGAGAGAGTTCGACAGAAAAAAAAGTGGTCCCCCTGAAATTATTTCAGAGGCTCCTGGGGCATATGGCATCCGTAGCCGCGGCCACGCCGCTCGGATTGCTCCATATGAGACCACTACAGCATTGGCTTCACGATCGGGTCCCCAGACGCGCATGGCACGCGGGCCCACACCGAGTGACTGTCACTGCGCTGTGTCACCGCACCCGCACCCCCTGGAAAGGACCCCTCCTTCCTACGGGCCAGTGTGCCCCTAGGTCAGGCGTCCAGGCAGGCTGTCGTTTCGGCAGATGCCTCCAGTATGGGGTGGGGGGGCCGTGTGTAGCGGGCATGCTGCTGCGGACCTGTGGAGGGGAACCCAGCTGCATTGGCATATCAACTGCCTAGAGCTGTTGGCAGTGTTTCTCGCTCTGCGCCGCTTTTTACCGGTGACTGAGGGGGCAACACGTGCTGGTCAGGACGGACAGCACGGCCGCGGTAGCGTATTCCATCCGGATGGGGGGGTATACGCTCCCGCTGCATGTCTCAGCTCGCTCGCCGTCTGCTCCTCTGGAGTCATACGCGGCTGAAGTCGCTGCTTGCTATTCACACCCGGATGGGCTCAACCGTGCGGCCAACAGGCTCTCACGGCAGCTCCTTCCCTGGGAGAATGGCGACTCCACCCCGAGTCATGCGTAAGTATGCACTCCCCCCAGTGAGCCTACTCGCGCAGTTTCTGTGCAAGGTCAGGGAGGACGAGGGGCAGGTCTTGCTAGTTGCGCCCCTGGCCCAACCGGACCTGGATATCAGAACTCTCCCTCCTCGCGACGCCCCCCCTGGCGAGTCCCTTTGAGAGAGGACCTACTCTCTCAGGGACAGGGCACCATCTGGCACCCTCGCTTAGTTCTGTGGAACCTCCACGTGGGGTCCATAAGACGCGACGAGGAGGAGGCTTAGGTAACCTACCGGTGGCGGTGGTTAATACCATCACTCAGGCTAGTGCACCCTCTACGAGGCATGCCTACGCCCTGGAGTGGAGTCTATTCACTGAGTGGTGCGCTTCTCGCCGAGAAGACCCCCGATCTTGCCAGATCAGTGTTGTGCTTTCTTTCCTTCAGGACAGGTGGAGCGAAGGCTGTCGCGCTCCACACTGAGGGTTTATGTGGCCACCATCTCCGCTCATCATGATGCGTGGATGGCGGCACCGTGGGGAGGCATAACCTCATCATCCAGTTCCTCAGAGATGCGAGGCGGATGTTTTCCCCCGCCCCCTCTCATACCCTCTTGAGATCTCGGGTAGTGCTACGAGCCTACGTGGGGATCCCTTCGAACCACTCGACTCAGTATCCTTGAGATTTCTGTCCTTGAAGACAGCTCTGCTGGTCGTGTTGGCATCGGTTAAGAGGGTTAGGTACCTGGAGGCATTTTCGGTCAGTGACTCGTGCCTAGAATTCGGGCCGGCCTACTCTCACGTTGTCCTGAGACCCCGGCCCGGCTATGTGCCCAAGGTTCCTACCACGCCGTTTAACAATCAGGTAGTGAGCCTGCAAGCGCTGCCGCGGAGGAGGCAGACCCAGCCCTTTCATTGTGTGTCCTGTTCGCGCTTTGCGAATATATGGGGACCACACTCAGAGCCTTAGATCCTCTGACCAGCTCTTTGTCCATTACAGTGGTCGGCAGATGGGAAGTGCCGTATCTAAACAGAGGTTGGCCCACTGGGTAGTGGATGCCATCTCCCTCGCCTTTGGGCCAGGGTGAGCCGTGTCCCCCGGGGGTGGGAGCGCACTCCATTACGGAGCATCGCATCCTCCTGGGCGTTAGCACGCGGCGCCTCTCTGACAGACATTTGTAGAGCTACGGGTTGGGTGACACCCAATACATTTGCAAGGTTACAATCTGCGAGTGGAACCGGTTTCCTCAAGGGTATTAGGCAACCCTTGGTGATTGAGGAAATGATTCGGTTGAGGTGTCGAAACACGCTTGCTGCGCCACTCTCCCTAACCCGGAGATACGTGCGCTTTTTCAGCTTTGTCAGTTTAGTTCCCCATTTCTTTGGCGAACCCTGCAGAGTTCCTCCGAGGCCCCCAGCACCTGACTCAGCGGAGGAGTCAGGTGTTGGCCCGTTACGTTGTCGGCATGCCCGCTGGTCAGCCCGCGTTCTGGGTATAGGTGCCTGCTATGTGTGATCCCCGCTGGCGATCCCATACGTTCACACAGCCACGGTATAGTCCCCCCTTCTAGGGCAGGCTCGTGTCTTCCCTCCCCGCTAACCATCCTTATGCTAGGACCCCCCCATCTCTGGGCTGGTCCATAGATTGTCACCAGGTCTCCCCTCTGGGTAGCAGGTGAGCTCCGCAGCGTCCTCCCTATCGGGACTGAACGCTTTCCCAACGTACTGTCGTATCAAAACCTTTTTACAGGGTTATTGCGACTCCCCGAAAAATATAACAGTTTCTGAACAGGTAAGTGAGGGCCAGGGGACACGTTGGAAGACTGTGTCTCGGGGCGTTGTAGGTGCGCTTGCTCTACTGCGTGGCACACCCTTCGCCAGGGGCGCAGTAAGGTTCTTTCGTTGTGGCGTTTTCCATAGATTTCCCCATAGTGGAAGTTTCCACATAGCATTGGAGTTCCCCATCCGAAGGGGAACGCTACGGTTACTAAAGTAACCCTTCGTTCCCCGAGGGGGGGAACGGAAATGCTATGTTCCTTCGCCACAACGATTGTCCCTTAGCTGTTGAGCGTGAAAGTCTCTTCAGCTAGAAAAGGATGTCGAGCATGGCACTGGCTGCGTCTTTATAGCATGACTGATTGTCATTGACGCCAGCTGTGCACGCTGACGCTGCCAACTCATTGGCATTTCATTGGCCCGTTTTATACTCTTTCAGATGATTGGATTCTGACGAATCCCCATAGTGGAAGTTTCCACATAGCATTTCCGTTCCCCCCCTCGGGGAACGAAGGGTTACTTTAAACCGTAGCGTTACCTGTAGAGCCTCGGCTATGCCTTCTGGGTGACAAATTAGTGATACCTAATATAGGTAAAAATTCCTTTATTCTTCTCAAGATTGGATGCATTACAGCTGCTAGGATGATACTATGTAATTGGAAGTGTCCCAGAACGCCAGAAATAAAGGAGTGGATTAATGGAATGATTGAATTTGCATCATATGAGTGTATGCTGGGGAGATTGAACAATGAGGGAGAAGTACATAAAAAATGGGCTATTCTCTGGCAACATCTAAAATTAGGATAAACGAGTATGTATATTCAAAGGCACCACAACCTTAATTTCCATATACATTTCCATATATATTTGCTATACGTTGAATTTTCTTGGTGTGACAGCTGGCTGAATATGTAACATGTATCACATGTATGTGTAGTGTGAAGTGTGTTCTTTGTTCTTGGCTGTTGGTCACTTAGTTTGGAGATCTAGAAGAGTTTATTACTTTAGGTGTTCATTTCTGAGTTCAGACATTTTACTTGGCCTGTCCACAAGTTACTGGCAGAAAACATTAGAATCATTCAACATTACCACAGTACACTCAACTTAATCAACATAATGTTCTCTTTGTTCAAGTGAACAGATTTAGGTTAATTGACCTAAAAATAGTAAACATTCATTTATTTTCCTTCAGCTTAGTCTCTTATTCATCAGGGGTCGCCACAGCGGAATGAACTGCCAACTATTCTAGCATATGTTTTACTCTGTGGATGCCCTTCTAGCCACAACCCATTACTGAAAAACATCCATATACACACTCATTCGCGCACATACATACACGCGCACAAAGGCCAAATAAGTTAATTCAATTCCCCTATAGCCCACGTGTTTAGACTGTGGGGGAAACCGGAGCACCCAGTGGAAACCCACGCCAACACGGGGAGAACATGCAAACTCCACACAGAAACCGTCCCAGCCAGGACTCGAACCAGCAACCTGTGCTAACCACTGAGCCACCCCTGTTCAAGTAATATTTAGTTTAATGTTGTTGGTTTAAAAGAAAAGTCTAAATGAAAATATTAGGGATGCACAAAAACCATTTTTTCAGAACCGATGTGATTCCAAAATTGAGTATCGACTGATACAGATTTGATCCCGATACTGTGCCTTTTTTTCTATTTTTTTTTTTTGTTTTAAACCTAATACAGCTCAAATAATATATCTTCTTTAGTAAAAATAGTAAAAACAACAGACCTGTAGGCCTAGATTATATGACAGACGACACAATCTAACTAAAAAAAAAACATGACGCTTGCTATAAACTATAGGCTACATTATTTGAGCATTTATTATGACATTGATCTGATCTGTTGTGGTCCAGCTTATGTTTCCTTTTTTAATATTAGGATTTGTGTTTGAAATCTGTACTAGGCTCCCACTATTGACCCTAATCGTTGGTAAAATAACCTGCCTTTTAGCAAAGCTTGATATTTTCCTGCAGGTTTAAAGCAGACTAAACTAAACCGTCTGAGGCCATTTTTACTTAATAAACTTTCCCTCGCCTAAACTCGCCACAAGTGATATGGAGAAACTGAAAGCATGACTGAAATATTATTTTTTTTCTTTTACTTTTTGATGAGAATTTCATTTGGTATAATTTGTTGGTTATTTCAGTGTATTTTTTGTTGGTCAGTTATCTACAAAATAAACAAGAATATTTGAGGTAAAGTTTAAAACAAGGTCCGCTTGTATGCTTCAGCTCACAATCTGACAAAAAGGTCTGTTAAATAAAATATCAATGTAAATAAAATGACAGTGAAATATTCAGAGTAGCCTATATTAGGCCAAATAATTTTCTGTTAATGATAATCCATATTGCTGCTGTCAGTATCCCTCGTATTAATTTAATCAACTACTTTGACCAGAATGAGCCAGACTTTACAAACTATTAGCAGCACTTAACGTATTCACCTCGAAAGAATAAACTCAGTCAGAAGGATGAGACTCCTGAAACTCTTTATGAGAATAAATGAGAACGGTGCACATCGCTTCTGCACAGCTACTGTGCTTGAAGCATCACCGAGACACAGTGCGCAGTCCTCCGGTATACGGACACTTTTAAAACAGCAACACAAAGGGAAGAAATCAGTGCGCTGAGGATCTATCCAATGTATTATTGAGCCTTATCTAATTTTAGGTTTCAGGTAGGTCTACTTTGTGTGTGAAGAGCAGGTAATATCCTCCTCTACTCCAGTGTTGTGAATGTGATCTGCTGATCTAACAGACACAGCGAAACATGTAGAAACAGCAATAAACTCCATGTTGCGGGTCAAAATGAACCCATTTAATGCATTTCTCCACTGATTATTAAAATTAACAGGAACAAATAGTCTTGGAGAGTTTGTGTTGTCGTGAACGCGACACGCAGTTTGAATTGTGAATGAATGTAGAATGATTGACAGGCGAGGCAGGGGGAAGTGCTGAACTGAACATGAATTTAAGCACTTGAATATTCATGTGTACTTCACACTAAACTGTAGAATGGCTTCAGAACCTGTGGGATACAGTAGCCTACATGACAACTTTCTAGTGCCTTTTAATAGCCTACCTTCATGGCTTTTGTTGGCTTATAAATGACACAGAATAAAGCACACGCGCAAGATCGGATTTGGATCGGCACCAGCTGGCCGATACCTGATCCAGCAAAAATATACAGTATCGAACCGATATCTGATCCAAGCATCAGGATCGGTGCATCCCTAGAAAATATCACATTTAAACCAATGATTTTTTTTAAATGTATGAAGCTTAGAATAAGAGTAGTTAACTACTATAGCGCAGTACATTAAACAAAATTAAGAACTTTAAACTGAATAATAACTGTATTTACTTTATTTAATAAAGGTTACTGAAATACACATGGTTAATGAAATGAAACCTAGTTATGACAAAATGAATGAAAGCCAGCACATGTTTTAAGGGAGTAGAGTTTGCAACACACCCCATATACGAAAGGGACAATGGGTAGTCTTAACTGCTAGTGGCCTCACATAAGTCATTGTTAACCTAAAAAAGGAACGCCTTGGGTACAATATTAAATGTAGACATTTTCTTGAATACCAAAGAGGAAAATAAAAAGCATCTTAAGCATACCTCCAATACCAGATCCAAAGCCAGACATGCTGTAAGATGCAGCCATGGTCGCAAGGCCACTGCACCGTTAGATCACAGCACAATGCTTTCCTGTCTTAGATTGTCTTGTTTCTAGCCCAAATATCTAAAACATCTTAAATCAGGAAACATTTTCTAAAGAGTTTGTCCTTAAAACAAGCAAAATAATGTGCCAATGAATGGGCTAAGCAAAATAATTGTATTTGAAAACTAAAACTAGATTATTTTGCGCAGGCAATTGGCAGACAAAAACTAAGTAAGAACAGGAGTGAAACGATCGCTCTGTGTAACAAACTGAACATTATTTACAGCTCATTACATTAAGACAGAAATATTTGGTGAACTATACAGCATGCAGACTCTTTCAACACCACTTGGGAGTCTGACCGTGCCCTCGTTGCTGAGCAGTGTATATAAAACGATGTAGACCGCCTTTATGCTTCTCTCCTGACCTTGAAAATATTATTAAATGAATAGTACGGATTAGGATTGTGTGGGGGAGGCCGAATCGAGATCTCAGTCTTTCAATGACTAATGGTGCAGCCCTACCTGAGCAAAAAGGGTTATGACCTAACCCAAGCATTAATTGCATGTAATATGTACTTAGCACTGGGCCCAGCATGGTTGTCTTTAACACCAGAATGTGTTTTAGAACTACCTGGAGGAAAAACATTTGTACATAAAATTACCTTGACCCTCAGGAGCTATTCACACCTGATCACTTCATGTGTTTTTCTGATTGGACAGCTATCAGACTGTGAAAAGCACAGGCGTACATGCCCTCCAAACAGATATAGGCCGATCGCTCAGACCCTTCAGGAGGGGTTCTGGAACACATCATGGATGAAACTGGACAGCTCTAAATGCATCTGGATGTCCAAACCACAGATGTACATGTTACTGCTCCCAAAATAGTAATAAAAAAATATTTAAAAAGTCAAAGTGCATGCGTTGTGGGCTATATGACCGCCAAATACGGATGGGGAGCATGTTCTTCACAATAATTATAGTGTATTACACTGGAAGTCTATTGTGACTGTAGCACACAACAGCACATCTCTACTTGTTTATTTACTTCCCGTCAGACGTCTTTACGTTGTTTATTATATGTTAAGCAATGCAAGACACTAAATGGAAGCGGAGCCGCAGTGTGCGAGGCCTATAGAAAACGTTTACAATTCCTGTCTGGCATATCGTGGCGTATCAAATGGGAGACAATTCAACACCAGCGCATTCCACACACAGACTTTACCTGGGCGGCCCAGTTCTGTGTTGGCGAGAAACCGAGAACACTTCCCCAACAGACTCACGTTTTTACACAGACCCACAGAGACACGCTGGACAAAACTGTAACTGTTCTGACTTTGGTAGTAGCTTGAGAAGAGCGCAAAAGAAACGCGAAAAAGAAAAGCCTTTTACTAAATAGACTGATCCAGCTCATTATTTAGGGTGACAATACATCCTCTTTTTCTCAGACATGTCCTCTATTTGGGATTTAAAAATGCATTCGGCCGGGATTTCTAAATCTCCTAAAATATCCAGAATTCTGCTTTCGATATCTGCCGTTAACTATGCGTTTTTGCATTACTTAATGCCAAACTTTGGCAGGTGCGTCTCAATCTCTCAGCAGCACCAACACTACAGCAGGGAGAGAGAGAGAGAGAGAGAGCAGATTTTACCTGTCAGTGAAGCACATAACGAAGTGAAATAGTGGATTTCTATTTCACACTGAAAAGAAACAGTGTCATGTAAAGGGTGTTAAATACTAAACTTTCACTTTTAAATTTGCCAGTTAAATAAGAAAAATAAACAATTATAACAGAATGAGAAATTATTCTGTTGCTGAGGATTATTAAAGTTTAATAGAAAGGATGGTATTAGGGTTTGATCTGTGGAATATATGCAAATAAAATAAATTCTGCTAAATAGAAATATTCTTAAGTCATATTATTTTAAATGCCATATTTGAGTAATCATTACAATCAGAACTTTCATGTAAGCAGTATTAAAACAAATATTGTAAATCATTATAATATATTCATATATTAAATTGCTCAGATCATTTAAATGTTTGCACTAACCATGTAATACTGCACATTTTTATTAACTAACAATAACTTATTAACTCCCTATTTCTGCTGCCCAGTGTGAAAGATTTTTTCAGCCGAAACTGGATCAAAAATTCAACAAGAAGCTGTGTAGGCATGTCCAAAACTGAAGACTTGATTCAGATCAGTTTAGAGTCCTTCATTAGAGCAATTTGATTCCAGTCCTGCTGTGGACCGCTAGCGAAACTTCATACAGCTTTAATTAGGGCTGGGTATCGCGTTCGATACTTTAAGCACCAACCGAACCGTCTCGATACTACAGAGTATCGAAAAAATCCTTTTCGTTCGGTACCAAATTTCGATACCCACGGGCATAATCTTGTCAACGTCAGTGAGCTAGAAAGCCTGCATCCTTAACGTGCCCTGATCAAATGCTGGTGATTGGCTGCGCTGCGGCTGTCTTGAAACTCAAGTTTACGGCGGTTACGCCCACTCGCCCAGAGCTGGTCAAACAGACATACAAAATCAGTTAACTTTTAGCACTTCTTGCTTGTGTACCGTTAAAGTTAAGTTTAAGGCCCCGTTTACAGTGCCAGATAAATGTGACCCAATTCCTATTAAAGCACTTACAGTTTTGGCATTTTGGTTTTAAAGCATTTAGGTGTGAATCTGCCTGCAATGTCAAGCTTACTGTGTTATAAATTTAAAAAAAGCATATGCAGTGTTTTTCCAGCAGTGGCGGCAGGCCTTTTTTTTTTTTTTCACCGATCTTCCAACTACCTATGGCATTATTTTGATGACAAACGTCGTGGGCACAGTATTACAAGTCGAGATCGCATTCACGTAATACGAGCATTCGAATCTCTTTGATTGCGTGCCAATTTCCTCGGTTCGTGCACAAAACTTCTTGCACTCCCTCAAACATACACTGCTCGAGAGCATTTTCTTGTGCGCTCTCAAATAAACGTTGCCGAAGTGTTGTTTAGTGCGTTTATGTAGGGAGTATGTCTCCAACATTTATTAGGATTTATTCAGGGTTCTTACACCTTTTTCAACTTCAAAATCCAGCACTTTAAGCACTTTCAAGATGCATTTTAATGTTTTTTTCCAGCACCAAACAACCATGGTAAATTACGCTTATATATGCTGTATGTACTTTTTTACAATTAAATCCATTGTGCCATTTTAAAAAACACAATACGACATTTCAACTTTAATTGTTCAATACTTTGGAGTATAGATTTATTGAGATTGGTTCATCCAAAAATGCAAAGAAATTATTAAAATAAAAAAGTTCAGTTATTGGATGAAGCATCTTTTAAGTTTGGTCTCTTTCTACCTGAAGTTGATGTCTCAAAAAATTAGCTTAGTCAGATTTTGTTTGGGTGTAGTAGCAAACTTTCATGACCAGTCAGTCGTTCATGATATTTCATGTGCATTGCTATTCAAAATTCATGAGAGAAATTAGACCCTTGACACACAGCCTGAAAATATTCTTGCTGCAAATTAATGAACGGTTCCTGTGTCAACTGTTTGGAAAATCAGTCACCAAATATGGGAACCACAGTTTACAAGCTTTCATAAATATTACTTTAATATTTCCTATCATTTTCTTTATATTACTTTAGGTTAGGACTAATTAAGCTACTGTTGTAACTGTATGCAAATGTCCCACCTGTCAAAGGGTGACAGTTAAGGGGTTAAAGGGAAAACATGTTTAATGGTTGAAGATGCATCACCTCTCTGTAAGTACACTTGACATTCTATATATCCTAAATATAAATGACAAATAATCACCAGACAGATAAATACAATTTCAATAAACACTTTAATTGTATAAAACAGGGGGAAAAAATCTGCCTTCTGCTCATCATGAGCAGCCCTCACATGGCATGGTGTGCAGTACACAATCAATAACTTAAATTGGCAAGGAAGTGCCCTTTAGACTGTCGAGTTTAGGAAAAAATGAATGAAAATAAAAATTGTGCAAAAATGAAACTGTACTGAACAAAATATAGTGCAAAAATAATAACTAGCTTATTCAGGATTAACGTAATATTTGCAAACGTCATCTTAATAACAGTAACTGTCTTTTCATGAGCTGCAATATTACTTTAATCTCAGTGAATGCAGGCTCAACTCACGATGGTGAACACACTGCAGTTGACAACATCATGACGATTAAATGTAGGATTAAATAGAACATCTCGTGCTTAAAATGTGTGGCAAACACTGTTACCTGCAAAGCAAACTCTCTCAGGCTTTACAGTGAATGGCTTTAGTCTTTTTCATAGCGGACTTTAACCCACTGGAAGTCTTTATCCACTCTTTGAAAAGTGTAAATGATGGATTAACATTCACCACATGATCACGGATCAGATGTGCAGTTACTTCAGGTGGTTTGTAAAACTAACATCTGTCAGTGTCGTTTCATTCTGTCGTACTCAGACCTTTACATTTTCGTGCCTGTAGCTTCCTGTCATTTGAAGGAAAGCGTTGACTGAGTGATTGACAGCTGATATTTACCAAACCATTCACGTTCAGTTCAAGGGCAGTGGGCCAATCAGAAGAGCTTTAAGGCGGGGCAGGCATTCCGGGCTTGACATGACAACTGTTTTAAACCATCCCTGAGAGCTGTGTTTGGCGCTTTAGGTGCAAATATGCATTAAGACTTTAAGACCATTAAGTATTAAATTTAAGACCTACATCACAATATCAAAAACACCATACACAGAGAAAATGCAAATATATATATATATATTTAATTCACAAAATTAGTGGTAAAATAAATGTATTCAAATTGAACAGTACTAAAGACAGGTTAAATGCACCATTGAACTACAGAAAAAACAAACATCTTAAGGCTAATTTATACTTTCGCCTGGCGCCGCATCACACACTTCACAAAACAGACAAGGCTTTTATACTTGACGTGTTCGCCATTGAGATATTCTTTTAAAATGACAGGGGACGGTCAAAAGAACACAGTAAAATCAGACAAGGAGAAAGTTTCCGGAACTACGACATATCATTACTATCATTCTAGATAATTGTATTTTTATTATTTTTATAATTTATTATTAAGATTTTTACAACCATTCAACATTTAATCAAAATTTTTAAAATCTAAATGATGAATCGCTTGCTTTTCTTCATATCTCGGACAGTTCTACCTATTTATGGCAACAAAACTTGGGTTGCTCTACAATTCTATTTTTTATTATGGTAAGAAGAAAAAACAATTACACTTACTAAAAATACTGACTTTTTTTGCCCACTCAACAGTTCACACATTACTGTCTGGCTAGTTTCTGTCCTCTACTTATTAGCTAAAAAGGCAATAATGGTCCAACATTTGTAAACATCACCAATAAAGCCTAGAAATTGAGCATCAATATATTGTAAACTGATAGGTTCATATATTTCTTTCCAGTTACAGTTGAAGACAGAATTATTATCCCCCGTTCATTTTCCCCCCAATTTCTGTTTAACCGACAGAAGATTGTCAACACATTTCTAATCATAGTAGTTTTATTAACTCTGATAACTGATTTATTTTATCTTTGCCATTAAGACAGTAAATAGTAGTAGACTAGATATTCTTCAAGACACTTCTATACAGCTTAAAGTGACATTTAAAGGCTTAACTAGGTAAATTATTAACTAGGCAGGTTAGGGTAATTAGGCAAGTTATTGTATAACTATAGTTTCTTCTGTAGACTACTGGAAAATATATGGGTGATTCTCACGAAAACTTAGTTTAAAAATTTTCAAACATGAATTTAAAAATGTTTAAATTAACTTTTTGTTTTTGCAGATAATTGAAAAAGTCTGGAGCATTTGTCTACATTAATTAAAACTCATATACATATCATTTAGTACCTTTTTAGCATAATTTCCAAAGTAATAAAAAATCTCATTACCGCAACAGTCTGCAAAATCGACTCTGTTAAAAAAAAATGAATTCACTTTGATATTTTTTAAAAAGGGATTACTAACAGTCATGTGGAGTTACTTGAGATTCTGAAATAACACTTCTTTTTAAATTAACAGGGTTTTTATTTTGATTGCTTTTTCTCATTACCGAAACACCTTACACAACTGACAACAGTTTTTTAAATATATTTTGATGAAACCTGATGTATTTTCAAAATAATGTAGCGAACCTGAAAGGACATCATTTGTAGATTATGCACATACATTGCAAAGCACACAATTAAAAAAATACAAATAACACAACACTTAATGAACATTGGTTGCAGTCATGATAAATAGGTTCTGGAAATTAGGTTAATTTTTTCAACATTGATTTCAAGTGTACTACGTATGAGACTGTTTAAAACATTTAATGTACAAAAAAACAACACTGAATTTCAAGTGTTTTATTTTTAGGGCTTTAGAAACAAAACTTTAATTTCAAAGAAAAATTTTCATTTGCTTCGATAAACTGAAATGAATCATCATCCTCGCTATATGGTGTGGTCTCTAGTACAGCTTGAACCCTCTTGTGTCCCTTATTTGGGAATCAAACTTGTGGTCTTAGCCAGTCAAAAAAAGACGAACACCTGTAAAGTACTATTTTTTTTTTTTTTTTTTTTTTAGCTAATTCAATCAAATTTATATTTGTATTTCTATTATTTTGAATTTTGAGGGGGAGTTGTGGTAAAATTTATATTTATGCAGTAATTAAATAGTTTCCACATTGAAAACAAGGGCATTTTTTGCCATTTTGATTTAATTATGTTTAATTCAGTGCAGTATTTCAAAATATTGTCTGTCTGCGGACTGCAAGACAGAGGCCTAACATGAAGGGGGTGTAACGTAGTAGCGGCATAACTTGATGTTATGGAGACCTACATGTGAAAACTATGTTGTTGGCAAGATGTCGAAGTACATCAGTTTTTAACGTCTACACCTACTCCACACCTAAACCCAAATATCACAGATATTAATATACAACCACGATTTGTGGAGGCTTTCATACTTTATGCACTCAAAGAAGTCAGCGAGTTGCTAAATGAATATAATTTCAAATGAATAGGTTGTGGATAAATTGAGAAAACATTTGCTGAAAATGTTCCCTTGTAAGTATTTCCACCATCTTGTTAAAAACATCTCGCTGTGACATCTCGCATGGATCAATAGGATCTCGATAACTGCAAGTTACACCTCTCTAACTTACTACAAGGTACGCCCCCTTTTTAGTTACGCCTCTTTCTTGCAGTCCACAGATACTGCTTGGTATTCCCAGGTAAAATAGAAACTGCCATTTAAAAACAAAAACAATACACCATCTGGTCTTAAAAACAAAGAATACATGCAATAACATGGTGTAACCACTAGGTTCTAGCATCACCAGATCTACAATGCTGCTTGTCAATTCCTTACTTGTTCAGGAATTACTAAGGAATTGTGGATTTGAATATATATCTAGACAAGCTAAAACACTTCTTTCTGACAAGGTTTCGATATGCATTGTTTGACAAGGTGATTTGAAGTGTTAATTTTTGTATTTTGATTACAGTACAAACTACATATAGCTATAGAGACTACACAAAAGGCTTAACTTTGTATGATGCAGTGTGTTTGTTTTTCACAGTTAGTGTCACCCCTTGTGGACTTTTTTTAGCATCATGGTAAATTAGCATTTTAGCAAAAAATATTTTCAGAACATTCGTATTTGACATAATGGTGTGTGCACGTGTGTGTGCATTTGTACACTGTGTGTGCAGATTAAAACTAAATTATTAAAGCACTACATTTCCTAACACTGTAGACTTATTTTTTTAATTACACCTGCTGATCTACATCTCCAAATCTAACCCCTCTCTTTCCTTCCTTCTGTACTCCTCAAGTGGTTCTATGTTGCTGTGCAATTTTTCCCAACCCAGCCTTTGCTAAAGAATTTCCTTTTTCACCTGCTGACTGTCTAAAATAAAACAAATCAAAGCTAAATATTAACAGTTTGTACATTTTAAAATTAACATTGAATTCAAAACAGTTATTTGAATCTAGTATGCAATTTACTTAAATTCTCATTACTGAAACAGACGTTCTCTCTACCACAACTGTCCTTAAATGGTTGCGGTATATGAGAAAAGAGTTGCGGAGAATGAGATGCCTCAAAATGTTGTGCTAATAATAGGGAAACTATGACGAGTTAGCTATTTTTTACTCCGTGCATATAATTAAGACTTTAGAAAAGTTCATTTTCACAAAAAAATTGTAAATCTAACAATAATGTAAACAGAGAAAACTACCTGTTTCAGTAATGATAATCAAAAAGTCGTGTAACCATTTTAACAGGAGAAAATTTTATATTAAACTGGAGAAATATAAAAGATCTTTTCTGGCAACCATCTTGAAACAACTGACCCATGCGCTCCATTCAAAATTAAACTATTTAAACTCTTTATGCGTTTTTAAACAGTACTTTAAAATGGTTGCGGAGGATAAGAACATCTGTCATGGACGCATCATTTTTCAGCTTTTTCTCATTATCATTATTTATGAAAATTCTGTAAACTATTTGTTCTGTCATGTAAAATAATCTATTAGAACAATTCATTTGTTTTATGCTGAAATTTTCATGCTAATTTGTTTAAATTACCTTATAACACACATTCAAACATACCTGGACATGCTTCAGTAATGAGAATTTCAGTAGAAAATGCAGTAAAATTATCAATTAAATAATGTGGAAATTACCCATTGTGCTTCATAGAGAACAGTTTTGTCTTCATTCTAATGTTTTTTGATTTACCAAATTACAAAGTTTTAGATTTAAAATCTTAAGTGCCATGTTGTTTTAATGGTTTTGTGAGAATAACCCATATATTGCTTAAGGGGGTCAATAATATTGACCTTAAAATGTTTTTTTTTTTTTTTATTAAACTTTTTTTAATCTAGCCGAAATAAAACAAATAAGACTTTCTCCAGAAGAAAAAATATTATCAGATATACTGTGAAAATTTCCTTGCTCTGTTAAACATCATTTGGGAAATAAAATTTCAAAGGGGGCGAATAATTCTAACTTTAACTCTATCAAAGACATAATTTGTTCCTTCATTTTAGTTTGTAACTATTAAATTGTTTTAAATTCAAAATACATCAGTGTAAAACCTACGAATGGTGGAAAAACATATTCTGTAATATTAAAACCTACCCGAGTCTTCACTTTTGCATGGCAAACTTTTTTTTTTAAACAAACTTATCCCTCTGGTTTTTCCAAACTTTTACAAAAACTTTTCTGCTTTTCCACTGCTGTTGCAATTTCTAGCCAAGAATTATTGTTCACCTGGTTCTCCCTATGATCACGCATGGACAGATCATAAAGATGAAGTGTGTACAGTCATACCCGTTTCAGACAAAATGTCTTCAAAGTGTTTCATATTCAACTCGAATCAAACGTGGCGCCACGCAAACGGTTCAATCGAGTATCAAAACAACACGTGAGCTCCGCCAGCCGAAATCATGTCGCACGCACTCAAAGCGAACCTCTGCAAACACAGCGATGAGGTCACATTCGCCACGTGCACGGAGTTTAATAACAGAAAGCTGATTGGCTTTTGCATGTTGTTTTCATTTGTAGTTGTAATACTACAAATTACATTAGGAATAGTGAAAAAGAACTACAACACCACGAAAACTAAGCAACAACAAAAAAAAAATTTAAAAAACAATTTAAATGAGCATTAGATGCAGCGTTACATGGACATTGGAAAAATAAGACCTGTGCTAAAATATTTAAGACCTAGAAGAGCAAATTTAAAACTTTAAGGTCTTAAATTTTTTAATTTTAGACTTAAGACCCTGCGGAAACCCTGATCTTTTCTTCCGACATATGCAATCCCATTAACACACCCTTATTGAATTACAACAATGAACAAACTGCACAAAACAAACAGTGATAAAGTAAAGCAATTAACTATTAAAAAATACACTTTAAAGAAACTCACATTTACGAAAGAAAGCAACATGATATGCTTTAACGCACAGTCTGTCACGCAGCTTTATTGTCTATTTTACGTTTGTTAATGTATTCATTATTTAAGTTAGATATGTTATGTATGGTGTTGTTTATTTAATTGGTCATTAAATCAAATGGAAAATCTAACTATTTTGTTTATTGATTGGTTGGAGCATCAAAAAATAAAATTAAAATAAGGAAGTTAACAACCGCAGATTTGGGACGTGTCTTGCGTGACCATCCGCTCTACCAGATTATTTTGTTCACTCGGTATAGTATTCAAGTATCAAACATTTATATTAAGAAGATATTTAGACTTTTTTTTTATTGGGCTGAATTGGGGTGTTTTTTGTTCTTTGTTAATGAACTGCTAGATGTCTTTCCATTAAATATTTCGATAATAAATTCATGTTTTGACTTTCTCCAAGACTGTAATGTAATTTCCTAAATTATCTAAAGTAGACAATTAAAAAATGCTGTGAAAAGTAGGCTGATAACTTTTTTTGACTGCATATGATTTACTGGTGGTTTTGTCTGACAATATAAAGCTGCAATTAATGCAGTAACATTGTGTTAAACGTGATATGAGACCGCATGTTTAATCCTTGTGCTATTTTAAGTGAATGTAAATGGAGTCGGTTCCGGAGTCAATTCCACCAAATCCAAAATTAGGAGTCGAGAATCAGAGAGGATTCCACAAAATCCAGAACCGAACACCCCTACCGTCAGATACAAGCAGATGTACAATTTAAAATTGCTCATTTTGTTTAATGTTAAATTATGTAATAAATTTGTCAAATGTCAGCATTAACAGAAGTCGCAGCACTGTAGACTACCTCTTTGATAGATAAGATAGCACTAATGATAGAAAGACAGGGTTTCATTCATTTACTAAGGCACATTGTCTTTTGTTTTTGTGCGAGTATGTTATACACATTATTATAAAGCCTTTAGAGTTTTGAATGATGTGTTACACATGTCTGTACGATTTCATTAATTTAGATCGACTGGGATGATCAAGTCTTTTTCTGCATAAAATAAATCACAAGCATATACAAACTTTAATGAAGTCTAATTCTGTGATGTGACTATTGTGGATGCACACATTGCAATATATGTGCTCAAATGATGTATTGTTCAGCCGTACTTCATATAAAGTCATTTGAACGCCAATTAAGATATATACCTTGCATATCTGTTAATACATGGTTTCCGCTTCACTCATTCATTCATCTATGGCAGGGCACCACACCAAAATTCAATCTAGCCATTCATTCTACATTACAGCTACTCATTTAAATTCATTCGCAGTTGTTGTTTATTTAAAGCGGGTTATATTTCACACCAAAGCATGTTAAAAGGTAAGTGAATTATAACAAAGCAAACTTTTCTGTAATCGCAGTAGTGCTGTGCGCTATTTGTTTAACCTTTTAAGGTGACATGCTGACTGAAAGGGGCATCATGATGCGTGAGGCCAGCAAACACGGCGTAGCTTTCAGTTATGACGAACTGGGTTTCATAATTATATTTTATGTATAGATAAAGCTCTATGGTTCTGCATACTTTATCATACTGCATAGGGCTTTATCTTCCTGGAGGTTATAACCATTTCACTTTACATCAGGACACATTAATGCCGCTCTGTAGGTCTTATGGAGACATTCACAAATATTCCTAGCAAATCTAATAAATGTTGGAGACAGGCTACTTGTTACATATACGCACTAAATCGAACTTCAGCAGTGTTTGACAGCGCACAAGAAAATCTGCACTTGAGCAGCGTGTATTTGAAGGCGCGTAAGAAGTTTTGTACTCGAACAGAGACATTCGGCGCTCGAGCACAGAGATACACATGCTCGTATTACATGAATGCGATCTTCGACTTTTGTCGTTGAAATAACACCATTTGGAAGATCTGTGTAAAAGTGCTGCCGCCACAGCTGGAACAAATCTTAAACACTGAAATAATATAATTAAATTAAATGTGTTAAATCTGAGGCTTTAGTCGATGTAGTTCAATTTGCATGCAGGATTTGAAGATCAGAATCATATCTGTTTAACAGAGATTCGTGTATGTGCTCAATGTAAATTGAAAGTTTTCAGACATCGGAGCTATGTGATCAGAAAAAACAAATGAAGTGAGCAGGTGTAAACAGGTCCATAAAAACACATTAAACATGAGGAAGACGTCAACGTTACCTTAGAGAATGGAGCAACCGGTGTTGGGTAGTATCACAGGCTTTTCACCATCAGTGGTTGTGGCACAAGACCGCAAAAGCAGAACACTAAACAGAGAAAAATAAAACTGTCACAGTCTGTACATAATGCACCGTCATACCATTCAGCATGAGTCAAAATCAGTGCACTAATCATCTCTTGCCCCATCTATTCTCTTAGAAAATGTAGTATTTATTTGATAATATATCTGATGACATTTGACATTCTGAGGAGGATGTACACTCACCAAGTACTTCAGGTATAACAATCCGGACGTGTGTGTGTGTGTGTGTGTGTAAAAGACATTAACACATGTAAACAATAAAGGTCTCCCATTAGTAAACGTTAGTTAATCCTCTAAAATTAGCAGTGAAAATTATTAATTATTAATTACTGCTAGTGTAAAAAATACAACTAGATTTTATAATGAACTATTTAATAAAACGTTCTTTACTTGGTGATTTTAATCAACTAACGTAAAGTTGACTAACTTAGCCTCATTGTACAGTGTTAACGATAAACATGGCCAATAAACAGAACATTATAAATCTACATCTCGTGCATGAAACAGGCCAGATTGACCTGAAAATAGCAATGTTTGAAAATAAACCAGATTTACGCATTTGATCCTGTGATGAACATCTCTACAATAATCCGAAAGACTCTCTACAAGTTTACATGATAAACGTGGTTAATCGACAGTGCATTTCTCGTAATTTCGACGATTTGATTTATCAGGCGAAGACCGCCATTATGCTTAATGTACGTGAAGGATAGAGCTTACCTTAGGTTGTCCGTCAGTCGTCACTTCACCTCAATGCTGTGGCAAAACAGAAGCAGTTAGTTGACACCGAGTAAAATTATTGAGATAATTATCTTTATATTCCGTAACGAAGCTCAAAACATCCCGCGTCTCTAAAGTCTCCCACTGAGCGCTAACGTTACAGGCCGTTCATTTCTAGTCTAAAACGGCGCGCACAAACAGCCTGGCAAAAGCACCACAGACAGTGTTATCTGGTGAACACTTTCAAATGACACACAGTGCACATAAATATATATATATATATATAAACACGATTACATAACTGATGTAAATTGACATCGCCACTTACCGAATCCGTTGGATGAGCGATAGAACGCGCGCGCGGCCTCGTGTCGTGACGGTGCTGTTTACAAACGAGTCTGCTCGGCTCTGTGAATCGGTTCGTGAATCGGCTCGTCAATGATAATATTCGGATCCCGCCAGAAAATAATTCGTTTTTTTGTAATAATAATGTAAAACACAATTGATTAACATTTCTTTC
The DNA here is from genome assembly GCF_903798145.1 of Danio aesculapii. NCBI lineage: Eukaryota > Metazoa > Chordata > Actinopteri > Cypriniformes > Danionidae > Danio > Danio aesculapii. Next base: position 27,578,911 of record NC_079438.1, on the reverse strand, counting down.
TTCTGCTCGACCACACGCGCTTTCCTAAAATTGATGAATCAATGTTGCCAGATTTTCCAATAAAATAAAATGTGTAAAATGACACAGGCGGGTATTGAACATTTGAGCTGTTTTGCTACGAAACGCTCGCCCACAGGTATGTTCTCGAGACCGCCACACATCTAAAACCAACCAACCAGTTTATGCTGATTTAAGCTGTTTTAGTAGTCTAATGCGGCATAAATTCATCATATTTCGCGTTTCAGATTCTGCTGAACACATGTAGGTGCTGCTTGTCAATCACACAACGCTTCTATGTTCCCTTTTGCTGTCAAATGCGTGAAAAATGATCGATGAAATGTTTTTGATAAACCGCTCAGTTTCATACTTGACCTGCAGCGGCTGAGGAACACGTCACGCGCGTGCACACGAAGCGGAGTCAGGTTTGAAACATGAGCTGAGCAGCGTTGCCATATTGGGCGGTTTCCCGCTCAATTGTGGGGTTTTGAATGTATTTTTGCAGGTAAATAAGGACATAGGCGGGAAGTGAACATTTGGGCGGTTTTGCAACGCAACGGCCCCCCGTGATTCTGGCTACCTTCACTGCTGCGGTGAGATGATGAGAAACCCTATGCTGGATTCAGGGACTGGCACACATCTCCCCGCTACTGCAGTGAAGGCTGTCAGATCAGTGTCGTGTGTGTGTGTGTGTGTGTGTGTGTGTGTGTGTGTGTGTGTGTGTGTGTGTGTGTGGTAACAGCCATCACGCGCGCGCTCGTTATAATCAATATGAATATGCCGATCAAACTGAACACAATCTTACACCAACAACACATGACAGCAACGCGTTGATAAGAACAAATAATCATATTAGATTACAAACAACCCAGCGAGTTGTTTAGCACGTGTGCATCGCTGCTGTTATGTTTACACGTGTAATATTTGAGGCAATTTAAACCAAAATACACAGCGACACTCTATCAAACACATCTACAATGATAAGGAACATGGCTACTTACTGCGTTATTAACGCACAGCAATCCCACATGAAGTACGGACGGACTTTGGAGGAATAAACAATGCGAGGAGCGCTCCGTCATACAGCCCTGGACATGTCTGAACACGTTCCGCTCACGCATGCGCGAGGCAGGCGGTCTATTTCACAAAATGGCGATCGAGACCGGAAGTAGGGAAAACTTTGATCCAGTGTCATGACAAATCGGGTCCCCCCTGCAATGGTAAAGTCTAGATCATATATAAGGCCGGCCGGAAGTGCGACGTGCACATTAATAAAGCAGCATTTTTTAATGACACTGTATAACAATAAGTCATATTTTTACAGTACTGTGACGGTTGGGTTTAGGGTTGGGGTGGGAATAGGTGTTAAAAAATACAATTTCTTGGGTAATTTAATAGATAACATAAATAATACTCTGTACAACAACAGTACAGTAATTAATATTTTTACAGTACTGTGACTGTTGGGTTTAGGGTTGGGGGTAGACGTTAATATAATACAATAAATGGGAAATTTAATAAATAATATAAATAATTCTCATTAACTTCCGGCCGCAAATGTATCCGATCTAGCAAAAACCCACTGCAATCGAGTCCGCTTAGGACCCCAATGGATCGTCATTGTCTGCATTGTATGCCTGATCAAAAACTATTGTACTTCTCCACATACTTTGATGTTTTATGTATTTATATGTAGCATTATATATTTACATAAGTGGTAGCATGTCGTAGGTTATCTAAAATAAAAGCTTTACACATGACTTTAGTTGTACATCAGTATACGAAATACATAATTTAAAATAGTTTTATGTCATTATAACGCTCTTAATCTACACAAATTTAAACGAGTCGATCGCGCCTCTCATTCATTCACATAGATATTTACATTAGATGTCGCCTACCCTGTTGTCTATTGGAAGGAATGCGTCAATAGAGCCGCCATGTTAGTACAGGGTAGCGTTCCTTTGAAATGAATGCGCCAGAGACATATACACATATCTATGATCGGGAGTTTTCCTGCTGGTCAGTATGCAAATATTTAATTAAATCACGAAAATTATAATTGTACATCACTTTTCTACATGGATGGATCAGTGACCGCACAGGCATTGCTGATAGAGAGTGTGTGTGTGCGTGTGTGTGTGTGCATGGACATGTATTATCCTCACTCCCTGTTTAATTTGATCTAATCCATGTCCTGAAACACCCCCCCCCCCCCCTTCTCCTGCTTTCACTACTCATGCTAACGGAGGGAGCGATTCGTTTGAATGAATCTCCGTTATGAACGACTCGTTCACTGAGCTGACAATAATACACATTTCTGGCAGCGCCGCATCTTGTTGTCATATTTCATTTACATTGTTTGCTTATTTTATTCAACAAAACTAGCATAAGCCGAGTGTTTAGTGTGAGTTGGTGCTACTCATAGGCGGAGCGTGTGTAAGGCTGGGGAAGGCTTAGCCTCCCCCTGGCCAGAGATCACGGAGATAGCAGCAAAGAAAAAATGCATTAAAAACATGTAACGGGTGTATGGCGTAATAAGATTGTAATATAATGTTGATGATTAACACAACACTTTAGCCATTGTAAGTTTGTCAATGAAATATCAAGTCCCCCTCCGCACAAAAATGGAACTGTCCACCCCCGCACGTTGCACTGATGAGCGCTGTTTATTACTGGAGTTAGCAGCTGCTCTGAAAACCAAACCAAGTGCTGGCCAGCGGACTATACCGATTTGCTGGTCAAGGACATCAGTAATAAAATGACAAATGAGTATTATAATAATATATTACAATATACAATAATAATAATATATACACTGGTTTAACTTGTTTTCAGCATTAACTGAAATTGGTAGTTTGATTGTAGCGTAGTCTAGCCTATAGTGGAGTAATCTTGTTTAGGCAATCAATTGGAGTTTTACATTTTAAAGGTCAAATATTTATTGCTGAATTACAAGTTCGGTTTTCAACTGGCCTCGTGAAAAAGAGAATGATTTCGTACTCTCAGGGCCGGCGCATTCAGAGGCAACCTAGGGCGGTAAAATAGTCAGGGTTGCGTCCTCTCTGATATTAATTATTATTATTATTATTATTAATACTAATTAAAGCAACAAGGAGTAATAATTTCATTTAAATCTGCATAAAGTATTAAATAAATATTTAATAACTAAGTATTTAACAGTATTTAATAAATGCTGTCTTGATGAACAGAATTTTAATTCGATTTTTAAAAGTAATAATAATAAGAAATAAATAAACTGACCCCAAACTTTTGAAACTGTGTAGATCAGTGTGTTAATTTATTAAAATAATGTAATGTGCGTGTTGAATATAATCGACGTTTGTTGATAGGCGGTGCTTTTGTTAAAACCTCTTTTTGGTCAGTCGCAAATCTTTTTAAATGCATTAAAGGGCAGCGCAAATATTAGCCTTACCCTGGAGTTTGTTCACCCTCCGCCTATGGTGCTACTTTGCCTTATAGTGAATGCAGTAAGTGACTGTATTATTATCAATAATGCTACTTGTGGAGCACATAAGCTTATAACATGTAAAAAACGAAATCTTACCTATGAAGTGTTCTGCCTTTATGCTTTGTTTTCTTTGTTTGCTCTTTACTTCACCTGTACACAGTGCTAAAGTCCAGCTTCTTCACGTTGGCACACTGTCTTGACTGGTGCAGTTCAATGACATTTGTCCTGGGAGACCTGTACAAATGTGGCGGCGCTATTGACGCATACTCTGGGTCCATATGCGATATCTAGTGTATATATCTATGGTTCATTCATTGTCATAATAGAGTGGAGGAATTATGACGCCAATTTGCATGCAAAAACCCGGAAGCGAGTTAGCATTTTAGCAGCTCAGGTTCCCTTGTCCCGAAGTCAAAGGGTTTTCAGTAAAATCGCTTAATTAAGGTCCGTGGCTAAAACAAACTGAAGATACTTTCACGTTTTGTTCTACGACAAAACACAGCTCACTTGATTCATCAGCTACAGCTCACTCTTGGTTTATTTAATCGGTTACGCTTCTTTAAAAAGACGGCTGCTATCAAGTTTGACTACAGGCGGTGTCGGAGACACTATACGTCATCCAGCTGAACTGGTCTGGAGCGCAGCCCGCTTGTGTTGGGCATTTGGATTAGTCTGTTATTGAAGTATTTTCATGAATATAGTATTTTATGGTTTGTAGTATTTTTTTCTAATTGGTAAGTCATCTTGTGTGTAGATAATTCCTTCACTTGTAAAGACATTAATTTGTTGATTATTTAATTAAACAATATTAAGGGGATACTGCTCACCAGTGCAGCCTGTCTTTCTTGCTCTCAGTAATGCAAACATGTGAATAAATGTGTAAGAAATACACACATGTTAACTGTCACTTTAACGTGATCAATACATTACAGTACATTCAGTGAAATAGACTTAAACATCCACTAGCGCCGTCAGTAGCAACAGGCTGGCGCAGAAAATCCATTAAAAATATTGGGGTAATATAAACTGTCATATTTTAAAGACATGGCGGGGGAAACGGATAATAATGCAGTGCTTCTTGTCCGATCTGAGACCCACTTCATATCATATATCTAACAGGCAGTGAAGATCACGGATTTTTAAAGAAATCAGATCTTAAATGTGACAATTGTGTAATGGAAAGACAGTTCACTGAAGCCCTTGGCCTGCCTGGCTGAAAATTAAAAGTTTGTGTGCATATAGGCCATTAGAGGAATAAATGACCAAAATCAAATAAAAAACTTAGAGAGTTTTAAAATAAAGGTTAAAGGTGCAGTAGGTGATCTGCCATAATGCTAACAGGTTAGCATATTTTTGAAACACTTTTTTTGTCATTCAGCAGTTAGAAAACTTTATAGTACTTTATAATACTGCAAATCCCAACAACAAAATCCTGTACTATATCTAGCAGGTTTCAGTTGTGTAGTTAGCCAGCAAAACTTGTCATAATGTGCAATATTTCATGCATGCAAGGATCGCTGGTCTCACTCTCGCACACGCTTTATCCTAAAGCCACTACTGTATGCTTAGTGCTCGGCCGGCGGTGTGCAGGAATTACACTTATTACTGAGCCACTGACATGCTATTTCAGGGCCAATATTCAGAGTAGCAGTAAACAGTATAGGGAGCGTGTCACAGGCTGTTATTGATCAGAAATGACCCAATGTGAATATAAAAGCACCTTCAGCTCAGTAAAGCAGGCAGAATAGCGATATTTACTGATGTTCTGTTGTTAAACTCAATATAAATCTACATTATCGATGCTGTAAAAGGTCCTTATGAAACTGAAAATAGTCACATCAATCTTTCACCAGAGGATTTTAGTGGCTGAACAACACTTCTGTGCAGATAACCCATTCATAACAACCCAATCTACATCAGCTCTGAGTGACTAAAAGAGTTTTAACACAGAACATTACCTGTCTAACAGAAACACTTCAGCCATGGTGTCGTCCTTCCTCCTGCGGGCAAAACTCACTCTAATATTGATTCAGGAGTTTAAATAGTGTTGATTCAGCATCTGCTTTTACCGCTGTGACTCGTGTCCACGGCGTCCGTGCATGCAAATGACGGATCTGTGTGAACAGAGGTGCGCAGCTGTACAAATCTACATTAGCTGACAGTTTGAGCTACTCATCAGAATTATGGGAATTAACGGTCTGACTAATTTGAACTGGATGAACATGTTTTAGTCTTCTGCATCACCCAGAATATAAAAACACATATAAACACATTTAGATCATTTACTGTAATCAGTACTATTGGACTGTGAAGAGACTTTCAACCAGCACAACAACACATGTCTGCACAGAATCACCTACTGCACCTTTAACCCAAAACCTGTTTACCGTGAGTCTATGTCTGTTCCAAACACCTGATAAGAGTTTGTTTAACTACATTTAATGAATCAAAAGGCATTTTCAACATTTGTAAACCCTGGAATAGAAAATAATATTAGAAATGATATAAATGTTGTATGTATTTATATTTATATATATATATATAGTTCTTATTTGACAAGATTTATTGATATTTATTTCTTTAAGTTGAAGTTACCTGTGGGATCCGTGATCAGTTCAGCATGGCTCAGTGCTCCAGAGACGGCAACTGTTTCTCAATATGCGCTCTTCAGCGTTCTGGTGTAACATCATCAACTGCCAAAGTTCAGTTCCAAAACTCAAGACCGCAAGAACAGAGGACGCCTGAAAGGTCTTGATATTGAGGATGCACAGATGGAGGAAGTCCCGGAGATCATTGCGACTGAATAAAGGAGGTGGGAAGTGCTGCATTTATATAGAATTATTAATAAAGTTCAGAGATATAACTTATGTGTCTCAGAAGTTTCCCAAAATGAGACGGGGAAAGTAAACATTGACATATTAATAAAGGATTTCATCCATAATGGTAGTCAGTTGAACTGTATTTATTTGACTCAGCAGGATCCAGCACTTAATCATATTTATAGTGTGTGTGACAGAGGTGGGACAAAGTCATTGTTTGGCAAGTCATAAGTAAGTCTCAATTCATTGCCCTCAGGTCCCTACTCAAAGGCCAACAAGTCTCAAGTCAAGTCCGAAGTGCTACGCTTTGACTTTTGAGTATTTTTAACAGAATAATAAAATGTATACAGATTATATATGGTTGTAAGATCTCTATTTATTAAACAAAGCTTTTTTATGAAAGAACATTGATACAAATGTCATTTTCTGAACAGTGCTGCGTCTCGTCTCCACAGCATATTGCAAAACAGGTCTGAAAAACTGAACCAGCTTTCTGCAATTCTCTTCACCTAAAATTATTGTTTCAAAACTGGAATATTTCCTTAAACTGAAAACTATGCCTTCACCCTCAAAACATGTACTTGGATGAAGAGAGGATCCAAAATATAGTCCTTCAAACAGTTTTACTTAAATGTTTCACCTCAACAATATACTTTTCAGTATGTTTAACTCCTCTCAGAAGTGTAACCTTTTCAAACATGTCTTCACTTTATAAAAGAAAATCACACCCCAAAAATCAGCGTCCTGACTCTCCAAAACTCACACACTATCCAGTTTTGCAGAACAGTCTTTTTTAAAGTTTTCAAAGATGTTTAATGTAAGCTTCCGGTCCTTCAACTCTTCTTCTTCCTCTGTGTTGTCATTCTTGAATGAAGGCCTGGACACAGTATTTGGTTAAACCAGGGGTGGGCAAACTCGGTCCTGGAGGGCCGGTGTCCTGCACAGTTTAGCTCCAACTCTAATCAAACACACCTGCTTATGGATTTCTAGTGATCTTGAAGACACTGATTAGCTTGTTCAGGTGTGTTTGATTAGTGTTGGAGCTAAACTGTGCAGGATAACTGTGCAGATAACTGACACACACGAACACTCCAACACACACACAATAACTGACACACACGAACACTCCAACACACACACACAATAACTGACACACACGAACACTCCAACACACACACACAATAACTGACACACACGAACACTCCAACACACACACAATAACTGACACACACGAACACTCCAACACACACAATAACTGACACACACGAACACTCCAACACACACACAATAACTGACACACACGAACACTCCAACACACACACAATAACTGACACACACGAACACTCCAACATACACAATAACTGACACACACGAACACTCCAACACACACACACAATAACTGACACACACGAACACTCCAACACACACACACAATAACTGACACACACGAACACTCCAACACACACACAATAACTGACACACACGAACACTCCAACACACACACAATAACTGACACACACGAACACTCCAACACACACAATAACTGACACACACGAACACTCCAACACACACACAATAACTGACACACACGAACACTCCAACACACACACAATAACTGACACACACGAACACTCCAACACACACAATAACTGACACACACGAACACTCCAACACACACAATAACTGACACACACGAACACTCCAACACACACACACAATAACTGACACACACGAACACTCCAACACACACACACAATAACTGACACACACGAACACTCCAACACACACAATAACTGACACACACGAACACTCCAACACACACACAATAACTGACACACACGAACACTCCAACACACACACAATAACTGACACACACGAACACTCCAACACACACACAATAACTGACACACACGAACACTCCAACACACACAATAACTGACACACACGAACACTCCAACACACACACACAATAACTGACACACACGAACACTCCAACACACACAATAACTGACACACACGAACACTCCAACACACACACAATAACTGACACACACGAACACTCCAACACACACACAATAACTGACACACACGAACACTCCAACACACACACAATAACTGACACACACGAACACTCCAACACACACACAATAACTGACACACACGAACACTCCAACACACACACACAATAACTGACACACACGAACACTCCAACACACACACAATAACTGACACACACGAACACTCCAACACACACACACAATAACTGACACACACGAACACTCCAACACACACACAATAACTGACACACACGAACACTCCAACACACACACACAATAACTGACACACACGAACACTCCAACACACACACAATAACTGACACACACGAACACTCCAACACACACACACAATAACTGACACACACGAACACTCCAACACACACACACAATAACTGACACACACGAACACTCCAACACACACACAATAACTGACACACACGAACACTCCAACACACACACAATAACTGACACACACGAACACTCCAACACACACACAATAACTGACACACACGAACACTCCAACACACACACAATAACTGACACACACGAACACTCCAACACACACACAATAACTGACACACACGAACACTCCAACACACACACAATAACTGACACACACGAACACTCCAACACACACACAATAACTGACACACACGAACACTCCAACACACACACAATAACTGACACACACGAACACTCCAACACACACACAATAACTGACACACACGAACACTCCAACACACACACAATAACTGACACACACGAACACTCCAACACACACACAATAACTGACACACACGAACACTCCAACACACACACAATAACTGACACACACGAACACTCCAACACACACACAATAACTGACACACACGAACACTCCAACACACACACAATAACTGACACACACGAACACTCCAACACACACACAATAACTGACACACACGAACACTCCAACACACACACACAATAACTGACACACACGAACACTCCAACACACACACAATAACTGACACACACGAACACTCCAACACACACACAATAACTGACACACACGAACACTCCAACACACACACAATAACTGACACACACGAACACTCCAACACACACACAATAACTGACACACACGAACACTCCAACACACACACAATAACTGACACACACGAACACTCCAACACACACACAATAACTGACACACACGAACACTCCAACACACACACACAATAACTGACACACACGAACACTCCAACACACACACAATAACTGACACACACGAACACTCCAACACACACACACAATAACTGACACACACGAACACTCCAACACACACACACAATAACTGACACACACGAACACTCCAACACACACACACAATAACTGACACACACGAACACTCCAACACACACACACAATAACTGACACACACGAACACTCCAACACACACACAATAACTGACACACACGAACACTCCAACACACACACAATAACTGACACACACGAACACTCCAACACACACACAATAACTGACACACACGAACACTCCAACACACACACAATAACTGACACACACGAACACACCAACACACACACAATAACTGACACACACGAACACTCCAACACACACACAATAACTGACACACACGAACACTCCAACACACACACAATAACTGACACACACGAACACTCCAACACACACACAATAACTGACACACACGAACACTCCAACACACACACAATAACTGACACACACGAACACTCCAACACACACACAATAACTGACACACACGAACACTCCAACACACACACAATAACTGACACACACGAACACTCCAACACACACACAATAACTGACACACACGAACACTCCAACACACACACAATAACTGACACACACGAACACTCCAACCACACACAATAACTGACACACACGAACACTCCAACACACACAATAACTGACACACACGAACACTCCAACACACACACAATAACTGACACACACGAACACTCCAACACACACACAATAACTGACACACACGAACACTCCAACACACACAATAACTGACACACACGAACACTCCAACACACACAATAACTGACACACACGAACACTCCAACACACACAATAACTGACACACACGAACACTCCAACACACACAATAACTGACACACACGAACACTCCAACACACACAATAACTGACACACACGAACACTCCAACACACACAATAACTGACACACACGAACACTCCAACACACACACAATAACTGACACACACGAACACTCCAACACACACAATAACTGACACACACGAACACTCCAACACACACACAATAACTGACACACACGAACACTCCAACACACACACAATAAATAAATCTCTGCAATCTTAACTAAAATGAATTCATGGTGCTGTTTAAACATCGCTAAATAACATTCACATGTTGTATCATAATATAGTAGGTGACTGCTTATACCGTAGCTTATACCGCCGCCGTTTTAAATGGGCAAGCACGTGTTTTTAATGTATGACCGCAGTTTGTAAATATATTCTGTAACGGACAGAAATATCCTATACAGCAGCTGTAAATATGCTACTGAATAAATGAAGATGAAATGATAAACCATAGCATTATGAGTTCTTCATTAATCATAAAAAATGTGTTAACATGCTTTATTATCATTGTAAACTTGTTAAGTGCAATGAGGATTCATTTTGGAAAGTAGAATTGAAGAATTAAGACTACTAAAATGAAAGCACAAACATTCAGTCCAAATAAGTATGCCTAAATAAATAAATAAAGCAGTCTTTTAGCCTAAATATAGAGATGTTCAGTGTTTGCTATTTTAATAGGACTAAGACTGTCATTAAGCTTTTTCATTTACGTTTTTATTTACATTTTCGTTGTTGATTATATTTTACTCACTCATTTTATGTCTCAATTATTGCACATAATAATAAACAAATAATGAAAAATAAAGGAATAATGAAAATAGAGCTAAATAATTATTTATTGAAAGACATTGCAGCGAAACACTGAGAAACGGTCCGGCGCATGGTCTAAAGAGCTTGAGTTGAATGCTGCTTCAGCAAAAGCATAAAAATAAATTGACCTACCTCAAGCAGATCACTAAAAGTATCATAAAAATTCATTAAGACCCGCAAATTAAATAAATGAAGACCCGCAAGTTTATTTTTAATAATTTAGTTTCAGTTCAGTTTTTTCGAAACATCAGTGTTCTCCTTTACACTATACAGAAGAGTTTGGCAGTTTTTGACATTTAGATTTTATTATTGGAAATCACTGTTCAGATGTACCCTAATCTATGTGTGAATCGCTGCCATTTATTAACATTTAAGAATGTACATTTTAGGCCCAGTACACAATATATTTAATCACAAAACGCGATATTCGAGACCAGTTTCTTTACAAAGTGCGATATAACGGATATAGAGCGTTCAGCGCGAGCTCAGCATCCCCTGGGAAGAGAGTCATCGCCGGTGAAGTGCTCCGAGTTTGCTCAGTAGTGAGAGTAATGTTGGTCTGTGTCATGCCCAGTGTTGTGCAAGTTACTTCCAAACTGTAATACATTACAGATTACTTATTACTGTGATTTAAAAGTAATCCCTTACCTTACAATATTACTGTCTCAAAATTGTAATATGTTACATTACTCTTATATTACTTTTTAGTTACTTTCACCAAAATAACTACAGAATTAGAACTTAACATTCTAAAATGACTAAATGTACTGCAGAGCATTTTACATCCAGTAGAAAGCGATATGATGTAGCAGAATGACGGTGACCTATCCAGGCTACTAACAATATAGTATATATTTGGCAACGTGAAGGCTGAAGACAATGCAAGAAAGGATAAGAGCCAGAATCACAAATGATCAAAGTCTGTTGAAAGTATGGTAAAGGTAAAGTGATTATCTGGCAATATCTGTGAATAGCTTGGCTATTTTCATATTAGACACAACAGGCCTATATGTAAACTCCAATGCCATGACGAGATGCATTTTTTTCTTAATCTTGCCATTATTCTATTCACTTTAAATTCAGGTTCACAACACAAAACTGTCATGCACAAAGTGAGCATGATGAACAGCTTTCTCAATATAATGCTCGTGCACCGATTTCCACGAAACTGCTTGTGAGCTCTCAAATATACGCTGCTCGCGTGCAAATTTTCTCATGCTCTCTCAAATATGCACTGATATAATTTATATTTGTACACTATTTATTAACAATAACCAAAATACTAAAATAGACTTACATATAACATTTTTAATCTAATCCACTATAACCTTTTTTGTTGTTTGTTATATGATGAAATATTTCCAACTTCAAACACTTAAGACACAGAGAAAAGACGTTGAATGCAAAGAATACATTTTTAAAAAACATTTATTAAACATCCAAAAGGTGCACCATACTAATCAAATAAAACAACATTTAAACAAAAATATAACGAATGCAAGCAGAAATGTAACCGATAAAAATAGGGGAAAACTTGATGAGGTATTATAGCCTACTGAACTATTCACTCCTCAAATTAATCTCACTATCAATCCCATTTTATCATGGCAACTAAAATAAATTGACCACGTCTCTGTTGTTTTCCACATTGCTGATGAGATTGTGGAGGACATTTTCCCTGTCATGTACAGTGTTTTGAACAGTTCTACAGTAAAGTACTTCAATTAATCAGTTGTGCTAATACTAGTTGCTATGGTAACACAAGCGTAATATAAACAAATTACCCAGTGCTGTAGTTTTTTTTTACAATATAGGGTATACTATACTACAATTCACCACACTTTACTGTAGTAAAACTACACTTTGTATTTCATTTTATCAGTTGACTATTCTTAATACTACAGTATGCTGAAGCATTCATTAACAAATTGTAAATAATACTAGCCTAAAACATAGGCAGTATATCTAACACTCAAAAACAAGTATTTATTATAGAATTTATCATAACCTTTTAGTGTTTCGTGTATTGCTAATAAATACTGTAGCAATATAGAAACCATATCAACATTCTTGGGATAACCAATTGAACAGGAGGATCTCTGGAGAGCAAAAGCACGAAAAGAAGAGGAAACATGAGGCACAAAATGTGAGTCTGCATCATCTGACGGAGTCAGAGCAGATCATTCGCACGTGAGCAGCCGTGTTTTGAGTGCATGCGACTGCGAAAAAAAAAAAAATTTCGGTCGTGTTGACCACGAACAGAGAATTACATGAATGCGCTCTTGTAAAACTGCGCTTACGATTGTTGTCAGTGAAATAACGCCATATGCACATACGTCCATCTCGCGAATGTACTGTCTTCTGCTCATCTATTTTGCCGCTCTTCCGTTGCACGTCAGGGCTTGACCTTACTGTGAACCGGGCTGAGCCAATAGCCTCGGACCACGAGCTCAGAGGCTGAAATCATTCCGCGTTCAAAGTAAAAAAGTTCCAATAGCCAGAGGGATATTGATGACAACACGCGCATATATTCACTAACCACGAACAGAAAATAGAACTTACTTGCGGTATTTTTTATTTGGTAATGTCTTGCGGGCGAAAAGTTTGTTGTAACGCACGCGTTACTGAACATGTACCGAGTAAAATATTACTGAAAATGTATAAGTAATGCCTTACACTACTGCGTTACAGGAAAATGTAATACATTACTGTAATACATTACTTTTGTAACGCATTACTCCCAACACTGGTCATGCCGACAAACTATTAGATGAAGATACAGCCTTCAACTTTACAAAATTGTTTAAAAACGCTACAAAAGTGGAGCAAGATAAAATAATCCTGCGTCTGTCAGTGTCCGCTGATGTCAAGAAGAAGGCCAGGGGTTACAGTGAGAAACTGCCTTTTTTTCCTGCGCTCCTCCCCATCACAAGATACCTGTCTGCAAGGCTACATTTCTAAGTGGCCTTTGTAAGTTTATTCTTTAAATAATTTCTGTGAATACCGAATGAGAGGATGATCACTTGCGCCAAAAGCTGTTGTGATGCGCGCGACTGTTTAAAACGCGTGCGCGCTCCCTTTTTCTTGCGTGAAATTGTGACTGGAAACGCAACTATAGCCACAGTGGCTGGTCAGGCCCTGATGATGATGATGATGATGATGATTATTATTAATAGTATTATTATTACAGTGAAATAATTCATTAAATATGACGGGGCGAGGCGATCTAGTGTCGCGGACTCGGTGCAACAGAGACCCGTGACACCGCGGCTCCGCCCGCTCTGATCATACAGGTTTGGTTTTCAGCAGCGATGTGGAAGGAGCCTCCACTCTTTCTGTAACAAGCTACAAGTCGTTTATCTTAATCTTACTTCTTAAACTAAACATTGATTCGCTAGCTTTCCTTATGGTATTACAGTAGTAGAATATAGCCTAAAGTGGATATATCGCGTTTTGCAAAACTACATGAAATAAAAAATTATGTTGTGTTGTGTTGTGTTGTGCATGTTCTGGCCAAAACCAACTCACATTCTTGTTGTTATTAATCAGTCTTTGTATATACAATTCCATATATTTATGATGTATTGTTTTTTTAACCAATTTAAGATGTTTGAGAATGTTAAGATAAATATGCTGCATTTTGACATGGTTTTTGACTTATTTATGAACTATTTATGGACATAAAATTAAATAAAATATATCCTGGATTTGAAAATATTGTGTTCCTGGCCTTCACTGAGTTCAAGTATTAGTTTAATGTATAAAAATTGTGAATGAACTTGACTGTTGATGTCCTTAATAATAATATCAAATAACCAACATTTCTCAAAATGGATATCTCTCGTTTTGCAACGAAACTCTTCAATTGTTGTTTTGTTTTTTACTTGTAGTAATGGCTCAGTATCTTTTGTATTTTAATTTCAATTTCAGTCACCTTGTGTGAAACAGAATGCGCGCATAACCGCGTAAAAAGAAGAACAAGCTGTCAAAAGCTAGAGCTAATTCATCAAAATGAGCTATATTGAAATACAGCATGCGTGTTAATACAGGCAGAGTGTGAACAAACTCAGGGTGAGGCTAAGATATGCGCTAGCCTTTTAATGCATTTTAAAAGATTTGCGGCGAACCAAGAAGAGGTTTTAGCTAAAGTTTTTCTGAGTCGTTTAGATTAAAGAATATATTATTTAGCCTGCGTTTTCTCTCGGTATTGCGGCTGTGCGTGCGCTGTCAGCTGAATGCAGACAAAATAAATCTGAAACACAAGTAGACAAATAGACGCTTATTTTCGTTCATCGAATATAATATATCTACAGAGGCTACAAAAATGATCCAGGTCTAAACGATACAGTTTGAAAAGGGTTTTAAAACCATAGAGCAATCTCTGGCTGCGAAGGGAATCACTGGCCCACCACATTCACGAAATTATTTTATTTATTAAAGTTACTATTTCATTGACTTGAATATAACCATGTATAATATAATTACTAACCCGTCGTCTGAAATATTAAAATAATAAAATAGCTTATTATTTTTTCGTGGCTTTTTTCTATGTATCGAATATTTATTTTATTTTCGAATATATTTTGACTGCATGATACACACGTTTTTGTATAAAGTTTCTATTACTACCTGTTTTTCACGCTGGTAACTAGACTCACATCATACATTTACATTTAGTCATTTAGCAGACGCTTTTATCCAAAGCGACTTACAAATGAGGACAAGGAAGCAATTTACACCACTATAAGAGCAGCAGTGAACAAGTGCTGTAGACAAGTTTCAGGTGTGTAAAGTCTAAGAAGCTAAGCATTAGAGAGAGAGAGAGAGAGAGAGAGAGAGAGAGAGAGAGAGAGAGAGAGAGAGAGAGAGACAGACACAGAGAGAGAGAGACACAGAGAGAGAGAGAGAGAGAGAGAGAGAGAGAGAGAGAACAGTTAGTGGTATCGCCAGAGAGGCAGTTACAGATTAGGAGGGAAAGTGGAGACGGTTGAGTTTTTAGTCGTTTCTTGAAGACAGCAAGTGACTCTGCTCAGGGGCGTTGCTAGGGTTGAAAGGGATAAGGGGCTTAGCCCCAAAGAAGTCTATTATATACTATACTATAATATTATATACAACAATTATTTTTAAATGCAACATTTTCAAAAAGATCAGGGGCTTTTGACAATACATCAGGGGCTTAAGCCCCCAAAGCCCCCCCTCGCAACGCCCCTGACTCTGCTGTTCTGATGTAGTTAGGGAGTTCATTCCACCAACTGGGCAGTTCGGGTTCGGGAAAGTGATTTCTTCCCTCTTAGGGATGGAACCACGAGGCGACGCTCATTCACATACAGTTCGTTCATACAGCACATGGATACGTTTATACAAAGGAACATGCATTTCTAATTTTGATGTTATAGTTGCCAATTGTCAGCAGGATAGCCAAGCATCACTCAACAACATGCTCAGAAAGTCACTCCGTACCATTAGCCTGACACAAGCTCAGCATTTAACATAGTTTTGCTGCTTTTCGATCAAGAACACCTGCTGATCGTGTTAACACGCTCTAAAAATAATGGGACATTTTAAATGTAAATTATAATAGTTTAAATGTATGCATTTATTCTATAAAAAATATTTTTTATATATCTTTTTTTCACGTGCAATTTCCTGATCCTATGCATTATAATTTTATCTATAAATGACCTGCAATCCGATCAATAAAAGATCTTATTAACTGCTGTAAACAGTCAATCTGCCGACTCTCTGTTGTAATCATCTAATTAGCCGTTTTGCCTTTTTTTGCGTTTCCTCAGCAAAGATGTTTTCCACAAACACTGCATGTTCACTTAATGTTTTCACACGCACAGGATACACTATTGTAGGCCTATTTATTATTGATTTTTTTAACATTAAACGCATTATAATTAAGTGCAAAAACAACAGCCGAACTTCGGGAAAAGTGATCCCTGCGGGTGCCGCGGTGGTTGCTTTGTTTCTCTGCTGTTGGCTGGTCAGTGGCGCGGCATTGATCACTTATGTGTTAATAAAACATAAGATAGCCTAATTTAGTAATTTAGTGTAATATATTGTTATTAATCAGTGTAATTTATAAATCTATAAATTATTTAGTTCTTTGTCGATTTAGGCATATAGCCCGAGTATCAGGCCCGGCGCTACGGGGGGGCAAAGGGGGGCCTCAGAAAGAATTTGTGCGCCCCCCAGTTTTCACAAAGGATTGTTTACTCAAAACTGAAAATTCTTTTTATCATTAATTACTAACACTCTAGTCATTCCAACCTTCAGAACACACATTTAGATATTTTATCATATGAACTAGAATTAAATAGAATATGAAATAATAAAATTATGAAAATTGTGAGATTAAAGCTAGGCCTACAGTGCAGAGATCTAGGGTGCGTTTCCTAAAACCATCGTTAGCCAACTAAGGTCGCAAGTTCCGTTGTTACAAGCATAGTTTGTTGATTTGCCGTTTCCCAAAATCCATCGCTCCAACGAACATTCGCAAACTTGAGCGCGTGCAACTACAGCTCTGCAGCTGTAAACGTAGTTCCTGGCTGTGTGCTATTGCCACTTATCCGCCCTATGCCCTATTCATTTAGAACACTCTAACATTTAAACTTCGAATGATTAAAAATAAAAAAGCATCAAGATCATCTCTCTTAGGTGTCATTTGTGAAGCGATCTTCATGTTTACAGTTGTGCTCCCTTCGCAGTGCACTTTGAAAGCATTGATGTAATTTTGAACACAGCCTCAAGCGAAAGCTATAGGTGACCTATCATTTAAAAGCGGAATTTATATTAGGTCTCCAAAGCTTGTGAAAACAAAAAGCATACGTTAATTCTTTTCATTTATAGTGGGTTATTTATTAAATATCTGTACTATATGACATGGGTGTAGCGTCCTTAAAAGTTCACGATTGATTTATTGCTCACACTCCATAGAATTAGTACACATTACTTCGTCATGAATCACCGTAAGAACTAGAGAGAAAATAAACAAACACAAATGAATCCCGAAAGATAAAACACTAAACCAACATCAACAATCAAACATTAATCTTAAACAAACAAACCAAAATTACCTTATTTTTCCCTCAAACCAGGAGCTAAAAACCTATGAAGGAGGAAGCCGTAAAGCAACCGTACATCTGTAGCCCTTTTACCGTGTTTGACCCAGCGTCCCATGCTTTCTTTTCATTCATTACTATACGCAATATGTACATCCGGTAAGCTCCGCAATTGATGTCATAATTAAAGCCCCCAAATAATTTAAATTCATTCAATAAACCAAACCATAAACCAAATACAACAAAATAACAACAACATTCTAAATCATAAAGTGACACATTTCAAGTTTCTTTACGGGCCTGCCGGTTAGAACTTTCTGCTCTGGTTTACAAGTGTCAAATTGCAAAACTTTTCTAAAAATAAATAAACAGTACCCTACTTAATAATAATAATAATAATCTTCATCATCATCATCATCATCATCATCAATATTATTATTAAATTATGCTTTTTTCATTTCTAATACATAATAAAAATAATAATAATTATCATCATCATCCTCATGATCATCATTAGTATTATTAATGTTATTATTAAATTATGATTTGTTTAATTCCCTAATATATATTAAATATTACATTTCATTTGATAATAAATCGCCTAGTAT
This sequence comes from Danio aesculapii, assembly GCF_903798145.1. Classification (NCBI taxonomy): domain Eukaryota; kingdom Metazoa; phylum Chordata; class Actinopteri; order Cypriniformes; family Danionidae; genus Danio; species Danio aesculapii. Next base: position 27,559,911 of record NC_079438.1, on the reverse strand, counting down.
TTATTTATTCATATGATTTGGATATGATATTAGAATAGGTGTTAGCTTTTGTAAGTGATTTGTTTTAGAATAGGATATGTCATTCTCAATATTATTTGTAAAGAATACGCAGACTCTATATGTGCCATTTACACATATTTCAGTAAATATAGAAAACGAGTGCATGTTTTAACCCAAAATAATATTGGATGTTATTTAAATGCGTGTTTGTATAAAACAATATAATTTGCACAAAGAAATGATGTAAAGAAGTAGTTCCTCTGCCCCTTTTAGAGTGTCAATATGGGCGTTTTACGTTATAACTAACATGGTTCAAGCGATGGATCTGCGACAGAGAAACTATGCGTTTTGGGCAGGGCCGGATTAACCTAAGGGCTAGGTGGGGCTGACGCCTCAGGGCCCACGGGAGAAGGGGGCCCTTGATTGGCTGAAGAATTAATTTTTTCTAAGACGGGGGAAACGCCTCTTTGTGTTCTGCTTTCCCTCGTGGATAATGTGAAGTATTCCTTTCGATTCGTTGCTGTTCAAAAACAGTGACGCCGGTGCTAAACCAGGGCTCAGAATGACTGTAGCCCAATCAGAATATTGAATAGCCCTGTTTTAGTCACCCATAAGGGTGATCAGATGTCCCAATTTTCCCAGGACAGTCACTTATTTCGGCACTACCGCGAGAACCGCCCAGTCAACGGTAGGCTAACCAAGCTCGTCGTAGAGCAAAAAATAAAATTTAAACAGTCTTCATCATTGATACATTTGTACATGTAGTAATAGAAGCTACGGTAGGCGGAACCATACTGAACGGACTCATATCTAAAGCGCTGTCTCGGCCGCGCGGCAGTCACAGCTGGACTCAAACCGGCGCGCGCCCGCACAATCCTTCCTTCACACAATATAACCGAGACAGTGTACAAAATCAAATAGCCTACACAAGCCGTTATCAAAATATCCATCGCTGAGGAGTATCTAGCTCAAGTAATTACACTCGGTTATGCTGTACAGTAAGTCTAACTGAACCAATTAGAAAGCAAACTTTATGAATGTTTACTTTCCCCTTTTATGAAAACGACAGTATATGGAGCAATTAGATATTGGCGCTGACTTTCATTAGACAATCTATCTGATGCAAAAATATATATAAATAAATAATTGAATAAAATAAGGATGCTAGCCTTCTGTAACTCAGAAGACCACAATAAGCTCTTTTGGATATTTGAAGCATGGATATTAAAGATATATCATTAGGGATTTACGGTCAGCTAAAGTTCTAAAGAAACTTTTTAAAGCTAAACCGCAATTTCAAGTATTTTTATTATAAAGCACTAATTTAGGAAGTATTGCAAATGTTTGTTTTTTTTTGTTTGTTTGTTTGTTTGCTGATTGTTTAAACTTTAAAGTTCATATTATGTCATTACTTAATTTTGTATAGCAGGCCTATTTCAATAAAACAGAAAAAAACATATAATAATCATATATGTGTGTGTGTGTGTGTGTGTGTGTGTGTGTGTGTGTGTGTGTGTGTGTGTGTGTGTCTTTTGTGAGGTAAAAAAGAAAATTAAAAGGGGGGCCCTTGGATTTGGTACAGCCCCAGGGCCCAATGTGTTCTTAATCCGGACCTGGTTTGGGGAAACACTCGTCACTACGTCGTTCTTTTCCCAAACGATGAATCGTACCATGATAGTTCAGCCGTGAGTTCCGTCGTTGTTCGGGAAACGCGCACACGGCAGCGGAGGCGCACAACTCACACAGGAGAAAACTGGACTAAGGGATGACATGAGACGAGCCTAATTTGGTTAACTAATTCTTTAAATACAACTCTATTGAGCTCTGAAAGGGAAAACGCTGAAGAAACTTGCTGTTAAATTAAAATACGCAACTGCCTGTCATTTTCACATTAGTTTTTCAGTTATGGGATTTGTAGCCTTATAAAAATGTTTAGTTCACTGCACAGTAGTCTACACTGTAATGAATATTTTAATTTATTATATTCATAATTATTATTAGTATTATTCAAATTAAGCTAAAATTGACAAAAAGCAGAACCCTTTTGCATGTTTGCCTTCATTTTGACATCGCTAAAGCTGTTTTTTACAGTTGTGTAAAGAATCATTATGCAGCAGCAGTCAAGTTAGGACCCTTAAATGCCTTTTGCGTTAAAAAGATGATCAGCCTGCGAAGTCAAGTTTACAGTCATAAATGAAATAGGTATAGTGCTCGAGTAAGTGGATTTGCGGTTGTGTTGGCGGAACCACCTCTCACATGCACTGCAGGTAGGCTGAATTAGGTTTGGCACGCTAGACGGTGTTACCGGTTTAAGACGCAACACCGGTGGCATCACTTTATAACCGTGACACCTTCCCCACACTTGTTTCAATAAAATAAATATAATAAAACAAATATCATTCTAAATAATTTACGTAATACGAGAGCCTGCACTATAATTATAACCTGAACATAGCTAATGCATCATATTTCATTTATCACGTGAGGAGAAGAGAGGAGTCGAATTTACAAAAAGAGATTGGCGGACGATTTAGTGTCCAAACGTAATGCAAAAGCGCCTGTTTGGCAATATTTTGGGTTCAAACCAAATGCAAAAAGAGAACCTGAAAACTTTAATGAGGCAATCTGCAAACTTTGCCTGACAAAGGTGGCAGCATCTGGAGGCAACACGACTAATTTATACATGCACCTTTAACGCACATACTTGATGTTTAACTATGGGTGGGTCGCGGGTTAAGATTAATAGCCATAAATCCACAACGCATACTCTCATTTTGAAAATCACGCGACCATCATCTTACAATGTTTAATAATAGATGATCTTATTTATTGTGTAAAACGAGTGATTTAGCAATGCCGCGCCATTAATAATCCAACTGCAGAGAAACAAAGCAACCATCGCTGCAGTCAGGGCCGGCCCAAGCCTTCAGGGGGCCCTAAGCAGGATTTTATTTGGGGCCCCCTTGGTGCAAACAATGTGACAAATTATCATCGATCCTTGATTATTTGTACACTGTAAATTTAAAACATGCATTATCGATTTTATTTGCTGTAGCTGTGTTGCTTAAATCATAAAATGTTTAAAGACAATTCCAAATATTATACTGCAGAAACAACTGCCTATTGATGCCACAAAACTAAACAATTAGACACAAAACATTAATCTAAGCTGTCTTGACAGAAACAAATACAGCTGGAAGTAGCCAATTATTATTATTATTATTATTATTATTATTATTATTATTATTATTCAGTCACAAAACGCTGCCAAACAGTCAAGAATAGTGACAATAAAGATAATTTTTTAAAAATGGATAAATGTTAACATAAATGCATTTTGTAGTTCAAATAGCTTAAACTATTTACATCAAATTCAAAATAAATCAGGAAGCATTTTGTAGACATATTCGCATATAATATATTACTAAATATCTAGAAAAAAAAATCAGTTTTCATTTTATTCTAAATGAAGTGAATTTTTTTCTGTAAAGTGAACAAATTAATCTGCCAATGAGATAAGTAAAATAATCTTATTTAAAACCAAAAACAATATTCTTTTATTTACCCTAATTGGCAGATTATTGAGCTTTTTTTAATGAAAAAAAAACGCACATAATTTTGACTAAAAATCTGTCTAGAAAATGTTTATTGGTTAAATTTTTTTTAGATATTTGGACTAGAAACAAGACAAAAACTAGAAGAAAGAAAATCATTTTTGCAGTGTATTTACCATCCATAGTTCATGGCTGTGTAATAAGAAATTTGAAACGAATGTATAAATCAGAAGCTTATTTTTTATCACCAAGTTTATGAAGCGTTTTTCTGCTGTGCCGTGCACTGTTGCTTCAATCACGATATCAGTGATTCTGCGATAAATCAACAGAAAACCAATCACAAATATATCATGAAAACAATGCATCAAAAATGAAAAAAATTTATAAAAAAAATGCAAAAAGGAAAAAATGCATCAAAAGGTTGATTCATGTCTTTTAATGACAGCAGGTTTCTAAAACTGCAACAATGTAAAACAAGCGCACAGCTGTCAAACAACTTCACAATGCTGATGTGCAAAGAGCAGTTTGTGATTGAAAATCAGTCATCTCTATCATAGCAGCAGAATCTCAATTTAGTGGAATATGCATTTAAGAAAACACTGTCAAAATAGTCAAGTATTGCTTTCTAGTTTTCTGTAAACTTTAAACAACTTGATGAACTTATTTTATAAAAACATGGAAAGTTTTTATGCTTATCTCTGGTTTATTTTGAATAATCAATCATGCATTAAATATTTGTAATATTTTTTATGCATTAATATTTTTTCTTTAACTGATCAGAATGCTCTGAGAGGTGAGAACAGACTCCTCTGATCGCGTATGAAGTTTTCAGCAGTGGAGAACATCAGTTATTTACTCATCTATTTAAAAAGATTTTTTAATTACCCTAATATTTTTAGCCAAAATACCATCTACAAGACTTTGCCCAAATCTGTAAGGGTTAAATAAACGCAAGGCCTTTTAAATTATATGTTCACCCCCTATTGATATCTTTATCTAATACATATTTGGCGGAATTAAAAAGTTTGAGCACATTTAAGTCACAGCACTGCCCGCGGGCACGCGCGAGCGATATAGCGAAGTGAAAGCGCATCTGTGAGGAAGAAACTAGCGGAAAATTCGGGGGAGCTGGATGTCTGAAACACAAATACCTTGGTCCAGCTTGGACAGAAGAATATCCGTATGCCTGAGATTTCCACCATTGCAATGGCTCACCTGTCAGCTGTTTACATGACGCCGGTGTGTCTCTGATGATCTGCTGTTATGGGAAGCGCCAGGTGGTGGCTGGGTGTACTGTACCTAAAGCGGTAATCTGTTGCAGTCAGTGTGAAAGACTAATTAATTCATATCTTTTGTAAATTTAGATAAGTATAGATACGTGGCGCCAGAATATGTATCGCGGCCGGAAATAACATGATAAATTGGCATAAGTTTTGTCCCTCCCCTTATCCATAACCCAACAAACAAACATAAAATGAAAGTTACTCATTCATTTCGTGCACTCTTGGGGGCCCCCTGGTGGCCACGGGGCCCTAAGCAGCCGCTTAGTTCGCTTATGCCTTGGGCCGGCTCTGTTCACACTCAATTAAGGCACAGCAACACTTCTGAAAGAGCAGGGGCGGACTGGCCGTCTGGCAATTCTGGCAAATGCCAGAAGGGCCGGAGCAGTTTTAAAATGTGGGCCGGTCAGGTTTTTTTTTTTTTTTTTTTTTTTTTTTTAATATGTATTGTTTTTGCATGCTGGCAGCTTTTATCTCTTGCAAGATGTGAATATAATGCTGCTGTTGATGACAACAATAATAATAATAATAATGATGATTGATAATTATAATAATGATACATGTTAAGCATTTGGGCCGATCGGCGACGGCCGGCCGGTCTCGAGATGGGCCGACCCAATCAGAGGCTGTGGATTACGCTGATGTAATCAAAATCTGGCAAGATGGTCAAACAGTAAATGCAACACAACGCAAGCTAACGTTAATGTCAAAATATGGACCGTAAAAAAAGGAAAGGCGGTGCTGAAAAGGTCAGAGAGAGCAAGAAAAGGGCTCTAAAATCAGATGCTGCCAAATGCATAAAATTAACCGAAATATTCGCGAGAGGAGGTGTAAATGCATCGGAGGACAGTAGCGCGGTAAAGGAGGTAAGGGAACAGAAAATAAAGCAGGTCACACATCGGATGCGCCGCAACACGGCGAGCACATGACAGTTGAAAGTATGGCACATCAGACGCGCATATTCACATGACAGCTGCCGACTTGTGTACCTTAGAAACTTTTGTTTAGAAATTAGAATTCTGAAATGCATAGCGTTGCGCGGCGCGACGCTGTGCGTCGCCGAGCAGCGCTTCTGGTGTGTGACTGACCTACACTGTGTTTAACAGTTAACTCAGTGTGGAACTCCCATACATTTTAAAATATCATTATAAGCAGATAACATGGAATTTAGGGTATACACAGAACAGCTATAGCTATAGTACTGTAGGAATTTGTAGTCAACTCTAAATACATAGCTAGTCTTTAAAGTAAAACATTAAATACATGCATATGTCACAGTATGTAGGTGGAACATAGACTTCTTTTACAGGCAATATTGTAGTATATCTATGCAATAGTCAGACATTGGCTTGCTTATGTTCTTCCTTTCCTGACTCCTGTGTTCATCTATTCAAACTAGAATGTTTCTGGACCCAGTGGCAGTGCAGATAGCCTGACTGCTGCAGCAGAGTCAAGTGTCATGGAGGTAGGAATACAGCCGTAAGAGAAACACACCCTGACACAAATGCTGACAGTTTCTTAATACTGTGTACAGAAAACTGATATAGAAACCACAAACCAGTTAGGGGTTGTCAGTGGGGGCTAGTTCACCACAGATGTCTGGTCAGTCAGAGGCAACGAGCTGCAATCAATCCAGAATTCTTTATTCTTTTTCCACAAAGTTTCCAACAAGTACTGAGCATGCAAGTGCTAAACATCACTTCGGAGTATCCATGTAGGTTGGTGTGTGTGTGTGGTCCCGAAACAAATAAGAATAAACTGTCTGATTGCCAGAAACACTTCAAAATAAAAGCTCATGTAAGCCTTTTTAAGACTGTGGCTAATTAACGATAAATTAACCCCTATGATAGGAGTAGCCTGTGAATGTGTGTCACACACACACAAATGGAGATGCAGCACTAGCAACACTTCAGCATACTTTATATCAAAAAAAGCTATATATCATGAAGGATTAAAAATGTACAAATCTGCTAGTACACACAAATATTTCTGCTTTTTTGTTATATATTGTATTGCCTTTTGTGCTACTGTTATTACTTAAGTGTAATAAAGTTTTTTTTACAGACGCTAGGACACATTTCTCTATATAGGACACTTTTGCAAAACTCTTGACACAGTGAGCACAACAGAAGTCTATGTGGGCTGAACTAGGGATCAATTCTCATTGTTTTGGCACAAAATGCATTTAATGATTACATCTCTCAAATTTCATCAATTCTTTTCTCACTCAGACACAACAACTGACAAAATTCTTTGGACATACAGGACATTTTGCACATGCTGCGTGCTGCGTGTCCATTTGTGTGTAAAGCTCTGTGTGTGTGTGTGTGTGTGTGTGTGTGTGTGTGTGTGTGTGTGCGTGAGACACATTCAAAGGTTACTTCTATCATATAATAGCAGACAAACATTTTTTATTAAGTTTTTACTGTATGTATACATTTTTTATAAAGAGGTTGTTTTTGTTCCAGTCACATACATTTAAATGTTTTAATATCTATTACATTTGGCACTGCGTATATTATTTCACCATCTGTACACTAATATAATGTGTGGATGTGCGTGTCCATGGGTGGGGCTGTGTCGGTGTGGTAATGTGGGCTGGTGTGGCTACAGTGCCAGGGCTGAATTTTTGTCCCAGTCCGCCCCTGTGAAAGAGACATTTGTGTCTTTATACACTACCAGTGCTGTTCAGAGTATAAATGCATTTACAGATATGTAAAGACACTTTTACAGTATATGATACTGCTTAAGTGTGTGTATTGGTGCATTTTATATCAGGTACATATTACAAAATACAGAGCTGTTGTTTTCTCACCTTTCTCAACAAGATTATCAAGGAGGATTACAGCTCGCTCTGTCCAGAGCAACCTACAATGAACAAACAAACAAAAAATAAAATAAACCACCAATTAACATGAGCTGACAGACAACATTTATCAGTCGAGTGGTCACAGCATCACTAAAATCTCACCTGAATTGAAAACTGGGCAAGGACAGTGTATGTTTAAGGGCTTTGTATTATTGTTTATTAGCATATATTACTACTATTATAATACAAAGCTAACAGATGTTACAATTCTTATATATAATTTTTAGGCTGATATTTAATTGTTGTATGACATATATAACTGATTAAACACTCATATTAGCATCTAACATTATCATGGTGTGGTTTCATCCCTGTAGGTTAGTATAAGATGTAGGAAAATGCAATTTTCAGGGCCTTTAATGTTGTACACACAAACAGTAATAATAACAACATTTAACTTTCAATAGTAAATAATCAAGTACCCTTGAATAATGAATCCTCTTCTGATAAAAGATGATGTAGCAAGCTTCTGCACTGGTCCACGATAACTTTCTCATGTTGCAATCCATTCAGCGCCCTCTAGCGGCGAATAATAATATAATGCTCGGATTCCGTACTTCTTGGGGAAAACTAGCAACTTCCTGAATAAAATGCAGCACATATATGTGTCTATGTTAGCATTTAGTTGTTACAATATCGTTTCCTAGCGAAAGGATGGTGTTTTTTTAAGATAACATAACATACCTTCAACAAGACTGGACGCGACTCCGGTTTGATGTCTCTGCTGGGTCCTAAAGACGAGAATGACGACGGAAAATCTCAAATACGTGTATCATTTCGGGATCATCAATAATTTAGAGTACAGGTGAAACAGATATAAAAAAACACGACACGGAGAGGCAAATTGATTAAAAAAATAACTATTACTGCATTAGAGCTTACATAAGCTTTATAACGCATAAACAACATAGCGTACGCATATTAATACAGCAGTTCTGTGTCAGTTCAATCAGCTGACTGTTGAAATTCAAAATTTTAACCCAACTGGTTGAGTTATTAAATAAATAACCCAATAAAAGGTTTAAAATTACCCAACAAAGCACCAAATATTTTTAACTGAACCATTGGGTTAAATAAATAACCCAACGTTTTTTAGAGTGTGTGTACTGTCAGAGGGGGAAAAGTGTCACGTCATTCAATCTAAGAACACTTTACCATAAAAATAAAAGAATCTAACTCATGAAATGTGGTGTAACCCCATTATAAACTCTTTATGGTGTGTTATTGTTTATAATTACTCATTTATTTGACTTCAGTATTGTTTTATAGTGTTTATTTCTCCAGTCATAATGCTGCATCAATCCAGAACCGAGCAAATCTGCCCAGCGATTGTTGAGCGGGTAAAGATGAGAAATTGTGATTGGTTGATTTTTCTAAGCTCCGCCCACTGTGCTGAGGCAGTATTTCAGCGGGCGGGAGAGTTTGTCAGTGCAGCGCGAGAGATTGAGATGAGAGGCAGCAGAACAGCTTTAGCTCTGTAACACAGTGGAGTTACTCTCGCTAGTTGAGGAACTGAAAGGAGCATATTACCAGGAAAAGGGCAGAAGAATCGATAATAGTGTTCTCTTTGATTTAGGAAACAAACATTCATTGAATCTCGGCGAGTAGTCCTTATAAAAAAAAAAAAAAACACTGGAATCCTGAATTTTTTTTTCTGCAGGAACCTGCTGGTATCCTGTAGGAATTATGAAATCCTGCAGGACAAAATGACAATATGTGCAGGCAATTCCTACAGGTTTTAGAATCATGCAGTACTGTTTACAGGAATCCTGAAGGATTTAATTTTTTCCCCTGCAGGAAAGCTGCTGTCCTGCAGGAATTACAAAATCCTGTAGGACAGATATGTGCAGGAATTTCCTACAGGTTTTACAATGGATCCAAGCAAGTGACAAATCCTGCAGGATTTTATAATTCCTGCAGGACTTGCAGGAGTTATTTGCTGTAATTGGAATGAAAAAAAGAAATTCTGTCACTTGCTGTTGGTAGCTATACAATATGACTTCTAAGAGATAAACAATACAACAAACAAACAAAAAATAAATACATAAATAAATAAAAGTATACATCTAGATTACAGACAATTATAAAAATCAACCATTACTCTAAACCATTCAAATTATGGGTTTATGCAAACAAACAAGCTTATACTTTTACATTTTATTTCTATACTTTTTTATTTCATTTATTAAAATGTCAATCCAGCTATTTTAATTCAACTCCCATCTGTTTGGTTGGATGCAAAAAAAAAAAAAAAAAAAACTGCAAGACCGGTCCTTGAGCTAGACACATGTTGAACGTATGTCTGTGCATTTTATGAGTTCAACAGAGTCTATCCCTCTTTCTTTTCAAATGTTTGTTGCTGTTATCCCTGATTCTCTCTTTTTGACCTGAGCAACCTATCTTATTCTGTGTCCATTGCCTTTTTGTGGCAGCTGGAACTGGTGCCTCTTCGTTTAAGTACACTTTTTATTCCATTTTTATCCATTTTTATTTAGCAGGTTAGGGTTATTGTTAGTGTAATTGATAAACTTAATGTGTTTTCTGCAGTGTTAAGAGTCAATTTAATTTGTAAATTATTATAAACATTTATCAAGAATTTTAAATGAAAGATGTACATGCAAAATTGAAATGAGAGAATACATTACTGCCAATAATGTATAGGTCTATATTATAAACGTATAATAACTACAATATTTTAAGTTAATAATGACTACTACTAATATATATGTGTGTGTATTATTAGGCAAAGTGGACTTGAGTAGACACATTAAAACAAACATTCTTTATAAACAGACTTTTTTCTTTAAGAAAATTAATTCTTTGTGGAATACGTGTATTCATGAATCTGCTTTACAGGTTCATACAGTCTTTCACACTTAAAAAGACGCTCGTTTTCGCCACCTACTGGCGTAACAATGTAGTTAACATAATGAACTCCGGTAAAATGAATCATTCATAGAAAAGATTTGATTCATTGAGATGAGTTGCTTCGAACTGGGCTGTGGGTAGAGTAAATTGTGACTAAAACAAACGGGGTCATTTAAGGACGAAAGAACTAAACAGTTCCCTTTTACATAGCTATAAGTGGCAGCTATGAATTAAATAAATGGGAATATCTGCAAGCAAGGTGAGCTGCATATTATTTATATTCTGATAATTTCTCTTTCACACACATACAGAGCAAACAGCCTGCAGAATTCTGCTTGTTTAAAAGAGCGCATTATGTCCACAAATGTCTAATAATAATAATTATATTAAGCTAATAATATATCCATGATGCCGGATGTGTTGTGCTTTGACTGGATATGTAGGTCAAAAGCAAAGTTGTTACCTGCTGCACGGTATTGACTAGTCTGTTGAGTGAATAAATATAGTTCTGCATGAGCTTAGTTATCTCACTCTGGAAATAAGTCCTCTTAAGTCCTAATGGTTTTGTTTTATGCTGTATGCCAGGGCTATTCAATTAGTTTGTCATGGGGGCTGGTTAATTAAAAGCATCCCATATGAGGGGCCGGTGGGACTTGTGATATAAGTGATTTAACAACAATATTAGAGCCCATATGCTGTATTTTTGCTCCTAAGACACCCACATTGGCTTTTTCTACGTTAAAACATCAATATGTTGTACTTTGAAATTGTATAACATCAGTGGATTGTACATGTGGCTTTTTAATTCAAATATTGTATTTTAAAGCATAACAAAATCAGTGCATTGTACAGAAGGCCTTTTCTACAAACAAAATGTTTTCTTTTGAAATGACATAACTGCAGTGCATTGTACGATGTTCAAGGCTTTTTCTTAATTCATATGGGTAAATCAAAGAGCCATATTGCACTTATTTAGAAACTCATTTACAGCAACTGAAACTTAAGTGCACATAAACAAAATAGTCCATTACATGGAAGATTATTTTTGGTATTTCTATCAAAGTAAATAATTTCAGTGGCCCTATTCCACTACAGTAAACTGCCTCCTAATGAGAGAAATGAAATTTTTAGATTTCCTAAGTGCAGAGAAATCAGGGGTATATGTTGTCCACGCTATACGCATACAGTGGTGGAGGTGCTGGGATGTGAGAGATGCGCGATTACTTGTGTGAGATGGCATTCATGTGTGAGAATGATGACTTGCATGTGTAAGTAGAGCCAAACATTGCGAGGACAAAAATGGCAAGACCCTTTGAATTAGGAAATTTTTCCTGGCTGACTGTATGTGTCCAGAACATCTCAGAAGCTGCCTCCTGTAATGACCGTCGCAGGTCATATGATGAGTGAATGTCAGTGAGTTTGAGTTGTTAAGACGCCTCATCTAATGACACAACCCACTCCTTTGCTTTTAATGTAAACTCTCCCTCGACATGCACAGAGAAAGGCTCCTTAACAAATGTCCTCACTTCATCGGGGATTGTAAACTGATCAAATCTATCGGCAAAGTTACTTTTCAGTGCGTTTAGGAAACCTGCCATCACCCCTGTGATTTGATGACCTGATATGCACAAAGTTTCCACTGAGTGGTACAGTACGGGTAAAAGGGTACCAATGGTACTCTTGGTGGTCGTGGTGTACAACGTCATTTTTGCTCGACGAAATGTCTACAGTAAAGCTGTACTGGTCACTCATATACTATATGAGAAGCACTTCTCACAACATAGACGCTTTACACACATAAACACTTGTGTATAAATGTTCATTACTAACCTTTCTATCAACATGATTTCATTATAACTGCAGATCACTGATCAGTGTGAAATAGCCTACTGTAACGTCTGCAATAATATTAAATAAATAAATGAACATATACAGACCCTTACAGTCTCCGATATGTTATAATTACAGATAAACTACACACAGCAGACATTTAGTCCTTATTTAGGTTAAAAAACAACAGGAAATATAGCCCACAGTCAGAGCAGACCTCTCATCTGTGTCTGTAGTCTGTAATGCAGCACATGTAGCCTCTGTTAGACAGTAATTCCTTCATTCCCTGTTCAGAATAGTCCAAAAGGTGATGATAATAGTTCAACATGGCAGTGTGTTCATATTTTAGGTTGCAGACGCATCATCTGCTGTTGTTTCCGGCTTCTCTTTTGTTTTTTTGCGCTTCACTCTCACGTTTGTCTCTGACAGGATCAGATTTCAAAGCGCTTCAATGATCATGAGCGCGTTATTAATATGAGCTCAAAGTTCGTTATTTCTAATATAGACACACGGCGAGCTCTCTGGACAAAGTGAAACTGCTCGCACTGATAGACGGGCTTGTAAAACAACAACAGGACACGGCAGATTCTGTTCTTGGCTTTGTGGCTGTTCATCAAGACAACGACAAGGTTTGCTTGAGCTCAGGGTGACTATGGCTCGTTATTACATGTATATATTATTACGGTGTAATGTCTCGGCTGTGTATTTAAAACATGGCAGTTCCTTTGATTTCATTCTGGCTTGTTGTGCAAGCGAATGACGTATACCTGTAAACCAATAGCGTTCAGCTGAGCGTCTAGCTCCGCCTTTTGGTGCCCTTGACACCTTTTCCAAAGGGTGCCGAAAAAGTGGTACGGTTCAACTCGGTACGCCTCACAGTGGAAATGACACTCTGTAACCAGGGTGTGACCCTGACAACAGAGGTGCAGATCCACATGCAGGGTTATTAGCAAGGTCAGGTAAGCAATGGTCAACACAGGAGCAAACATGTATGAGAGCAATCCAGAGTCGTAGTAAGATACACAGATGGTCAGAAGGCAGGCAGCAGACAGGAATAAACAAATAAACAAGGCAAGGATCAAAAACACGTAAAGGCTGACAAAGGAAACGCATTGTAATGTCACTATAAGAGATAACAAGACTCAGTGAGGGTTTCTGTGCTGTTTATGTAGTGCAGTAATCAGTACAGAAGCAGCATCAGCTGTGGGAGTCTAATCAGCCAGAATCAGGAACCGGTTGTGTGTGTGTGTGGTGCATTACTGGGTTTTGTAGTCCATAACATGGGGGATTTGAAGTGTGTGTGAGTTTGAATGTTTTCCAGCTACCTCTGGTGGTTAGATCGCTGGCGATCATGACACACTCAGTGGAAACGGGCCATACGTGTCTGGTGGTCGACTACAAATTTGGAATTCAGGTCGATTTCACATTTATTTGGGATTGGTATATCCACTGCTTGTGTGATAACCAAGCATGTTATGTCAGTCATTGTGGAGCAACTGACAGACACATACAACAGAAAACCGAATGACCCTCGTAATTATACACAAGTGTACATTTTGTGAACAATAGTTGTGCTTGAATCAAGTATCCACAAGGACATGCACTGGTATTTATGTGTTCATACTATTTTTTGAATTGTGTTTGTAGTTTTATTTGACTGCTTATATTGCATTTTTATATGTAAACTGTTACCTTTACGTTAATGTGCAAGCTTAAAAATACAGTCAAGAAACAGTGTTACCAGCATTTCATTATTAGAGAAGTAACCACTGTTTCATTTAAACTGAGTAACGGCACATATTGCCAACTGTCAGTGCTAAACAAGAAAAACAGTTAGTGGTGGGCCGTTAACGTGCTGTGTTGACGTGAGACTCTTATCGGGCGATTAAAAAAATATATGGCCGGTAATCTATTCTGAAAGTTGGGTTGGGAGCTGGGTCTATTCTACGCAAGCTATGATGACTTTCACCTTGATATTTTACCTGACCGAATCGCACTGTAGGGGGCGAGAATGAGTCTTCGATCCTGTGTGTGTTCCTACTGTGAAATGACCACATCAAACATGACGTGCTAACATGGATGCAGGTCACTAGCGTGAATCTGATTAATGTTAGCTCCACATCTAACATCAGGCACCTGTAGAGTTCATGAGTTCCAGTACAACACAAATAAAATGTAGCGGGGGCTTTTTACAATGAAGGACGGGGAATGAAAGTCAAACCGGTGAGAGTGACAAAACAGTGGCCTTCTGAATCAAATCAGCAGGATGCCCTTCTGGATCTTTCACTACTGTAGGAATGGGTTTTAAACCACAGCGGTTTGAACTGTAGTTCTGCTGAATGACTAAAACGTTATCAGTATTGATGGTAAAAAAAACTGTACATTCTAGTCAAACCATTCTTCTGCAATCTTATACCAAAAACAGAAATAAGGGCAAGGCAAGGCAAGGCAAGTTTATTTCTATAGCACATTTCATACACAGTGGCAATTCAAAGTGCTTTACATAAACAGGAATAAAAGAAACAAGTATAAGAGAAATAAAAACAAATAATAGAAATGGTAAAAATAGAAATAAAATAAAATAAAAGCTGATAAAATGTTATAAAAGAATTAAAAAGAAGAGAAAAACATAGTAGTTTGATCTGTCGGACGTAGCACAGTGCTCATTCAGTAAAGGCATAGCTAAACAGATGTGTTTTCAGTCTTGATTTGAATGTGCCTAATGTTGGAGCACATCTGATCATTTCTGGAAGCTGATTCCAGCAACGAGGGGCGTAGTAGCTGAAAGCCGATTCCCCCTGCTTTGACTGAACTCTTGGGATTTCTAATCTATTTGATCCTAAAGATCTGAGTGATCTGTTAGGTTTGTATTCAGTGAGCATATCTGTAATGTATTGAGGTCCTAGGCCATTTAGTGATTTATAGACCAGTAATAATACTTTAAAATCTATTCTGAATGTAACTGGGAGCCAGTGTAGAGACCTGAGGACAGGTGTGATGTGCTCTGATTTCCTGGTTCTGGTCAGAATTCTGGCCGCAGCGTTCTGGATGAGCTGCAACTGTCTGACTGTCTTTTTGGGAAGGCCAGTGAGGAGGCCATTACAGTAATCCACCCTGCTGCTGATAAAAGCATGAACAAGTTTCTCTAAGTCTTCACTGGAAACAAAGCATCTAATTCTTGCAATGTTTTTGAGATGATAGTATGCTGATTTACTAACTGTTTTGATATGACTATTGAAACTCAGATCTGACTCCAGAGTCACACCAAGATTCTTGACCTTATTTTTTGTTGTTTGACCCTTAGAGCCAAGGTACGCATTCACCTTGAGAACCTCATCTCTGTTCCCAAACGCAATCACTTCAGTTTTCTCTTTGTTTAACTGAAGAAAGTTTTGGCACATCCAATTGTTAATTTCATCAATGCATTGGCAGAGGGTGTCAATGGGGCTGTAGTCATTAGGCAGTAAGGCTAGGTAGATCTGAGTGTCATCAGCATAGCTGTGGTAGGAGATTTGGTTCTTTCTCATTATTTGGCTCAGAGGGAGCATATAAAGGTTGAACAGGAGTGGTGCCAGAATCGAGCCTTGTGGGACTCCACATGTCATGGGTGTCCACCCTGACCTATGGTCACCTATACTGACATAGTAACCTCTTCCTTCAAGGTAAGATCTGAACCATTTGAGGACCGTCCCAGACAGCCCAACCCAGTTTTCCAGCCTATCCAGAAGTATGCTGTGATCGACAGTGTCAAATGCGGCACTGAGATCGAGCAGTACCAGCACTGTTAGTTTGCCTGAATCTGTATTTAGGCGGATGTCATTGACTATCTTTATAAGGGCGCTCTCTGTACTGTGATGTGGTCTGAAACCAGATTGAAAATTGTCCAAACACCCCTTGTAGTTTAGGAACTTGTTAACCTGGTTAAAAACAACTTTTTCAGTGATTTTGCCAATGAAAGGGAGATTTGAGATGGGCCTGTAATTGCTCAATATGGTGTTATCCAGGTTGCTCTTCTTCAGGAGGGGTTTAACAACTGCAGTTTTAAGTGAGTTAGGAAAAATCCCTGAGAGAAGTGAAGCATTTACCACTTTTAGAAGATCCATTTCTAAACAGGTAAACACCGTTTTAAAGAATGATGTGGGGAGCGTGTCGAGACTGCAGGTTGATGTTTTCATAATTTGCACGATCTCTTCTAAGATTTTGCCATTAATTGCCATGAAATCGGACATAATGTCTGATTTCTTCAGTTGTGGTTGAGCTAGTCTGACTTCGACACAATTTGGCTGATTGGATGAGCTGATTGCCTTTCTGATATTATTGATTTTGTCAGTAAAGAAATGAGCAAACTCATTACATTTGCTTTCAGAGAGTAGCTCACTGGGAATCCGACTGGGGGGGGTTGTGAGTTTCTCTATCGTTGCAAAGAGTTTATGAGCATTGTTTACGTTGCTGTTTATAAGGCTTGAAAAGAAAGTCTGCCTAGCAGTTTTTAGTTCCATATTAAAAGCACGAAGACTGTCTTTATAGATATTATAATGGATTACTAGTTTCGTCTTTCTCCACATACGCTCAGCTTTTCTGCACTGTCTTTTCGTCATTTGTATTCTTGGGGACCTAGTCCAAGATCCCCTTTGCCTGCTAGTTATCTTCTTGGCTCTAAAGTTAAGAATGTCATAGATGACATTGCTCCTGTTAGAGTTAAACAAATCAAGGAGAGAATCAACAGAGTCTGCAGATATACTTGGTGCTAGCGATATGGCCTTCATAAACTGCTCATTAGTGTTCTCATTTATGCATCTCTTTCTGACAGAGACAGATCTGTCTTTAATAGCTGGAGTGATCAATATATCAAAGAAAATACAGAAATGATCAGATAGTGCAACATCCTTAACAACAGTTGATGAAATGTGTAAACCCTTAGTTATAAGTAGATCAAGAGTGTGTCCACGATTGTGTGTGGGTCCTTGAACATGCTGAGTCAGATCAAAAGTGTTCAAAACAGTCATCAGTTCTTTTACAGCATTGATTTCTGGATTATCAATGTGAATATTAAAATCCCCAGCAATGGTAAAATAGTCAAATTCAGAGGTTACTAATGATAACAGCTCTGTAAAATCATCAATAAAAGCTGGAGAATATTTTGGAGGTCTGTAGATAATGATCAGTAAGATACGTGGAGCACCTTTCAGTGCTATACTCAGATATTCAAAAGACAAAAAGTCACCAAATGACACTTGTTTACACTCATAGACATCTTTAAACAGGGCAGCAATGCCTCCACCTCTCCTATTGGCTCTGCAAACACTCAAAAAGTCAAAGTTTAAAGGAGCTGTTTCATTCAGAACTATTCTAAAGACCTCTAATTTAGTTTTTTCCATTTACGTTCCTGGGCATGGGTTGGGGGGTTATGCAAATGTTAACTACTTTTTCTAAAATATGTTATATTTTAAACTGTGTAACAATTAGGGATGCAATAATTATAGATTTTGGTTATACGATTATAGTCTGAATGAATAATCATGGTTTTACAGTTATCACCATTATATGCATTTATTAAATTTAAAACACTACTAGTTTAGTAAATAACAGGAAAACTGCTTATATTTTAAAGTGTTGTTTATTGCTGCTCAGTAACCAAATACAGCACAAAATATTAATAAAACACAAACAATAGTCCATTTCTGTCTT
>NC_079438.1:27464322-27536822 GCF_903798145.1 Danio aesculapii | reverse complement strand
ATATGTTCAAACAAATATTTGTCGGTCTTTATTTCAATGGCTGTTCAGTACTCCGCTATGGGCCATGATGTTTCTTTTTAAAAAGCACCTTATTTTCGGTTGCCGTTTGAATTGTCCAATCAGCGCTCGGGCGCCTGTCGGTTTATTTCGCGGAGCTGACGGCGAACCTTAGACATACACAACCGGAGCAACGCTGACGCTGCACAACTCAAAGTTTGATTCACACAAGATCTGTCTGGTAAGCACAAATAAACTCATACTATAATATAGTGACATTCTAACGTTAGTTTTAAATGACTCGCTCACATAGAGTTATGTTGTATAGCATTTTCTTTTCTGAACAGTGATGCCACGACCTCTTAATGTGCAGGTTTAGCTGTTAGCTGTGAAGATATTCGTATTTTACTCATTTTAAAAGTAAATCCACACTCTGTGAGTAAAGTTCGGCCTAATGTCTTTATTTTGAAACGTTTGTGACGCGTTTTGTTGTGTTATCGTTGTGCTTTAATCACAGGGAGGCAAAATGCATAACTCAAGCTAGCGCTAGCATTTGTTCAGCATGATTAAGTATGAGTACTTAGTACGCATTGCCGTGTACTTGCTGCTATGAGATTATGTCCTGCACTGCAGAATGCCTAGCAACGAACCTCGCGCCATTTTCAATTGTGTCTCGGTTGATTGCAAACAGTCATTTTGCGAATACGAAACATTTAACATTAATTTCTATCGGCAGCATAACAGCTCCACCGCCGCCAAGGCTTCATAACTGCAATTTATCTTGGGTCTAATCGAGCGATGCTGTGATGATGCTGCTTCTCTTTGAGGTAAAGTTGATTTTATATGTGCACATACATTTAGGGACAACGTGTTACAGGCATCCTATATTGTTTACCATGGTACTTTGAATATTCGGTCTGAAATCACATGCAAGTATGACTTCAAAACAATATAAACTTAGCACTTTATTTGACTTGAACAATGTTGTACTTTAATAATTATAGGCTGATAATATGATTTCTCTATTTAATATTTGCAAAGAATAATTGTGTGAAATAATATTATTAAGGAGAAAGTCTGAATGTGTGAATTAAACCTAATTTACCTTAATCTTTGTGCCTTTTTTGATGAAAAGTAAGACGTAATGTTTCATTATGTTTAGGACTCTTGTTGAAGAGGTGGCGTTTGACAAGTTATCAGCAACACCCTGCTTCACTGTGTGGTAAGTTTGATTGTATAACATTTATTTTAATATTTCACATTTTAACGGTTAATTTTACAGTTGTGGCAGCACACAGGAATTAAAGGATTAACATTGATTCACTCAAAAATAAAAGTTTCATTATTGATTAGGGTTGCTCATGTTGTTCCAATCACTTTGGACCGTCGTTCATCTTTTGAGCACATATTAAGATATTTTAGATTAAATCTGAGAGCTCTCTTCATCCTCCATACATGTCAATGGTGCTGAGACATTGAAAGTCCAAAAAGGAAACAAAACCATTGTCAAAACATTTCATATGCCTTCAGTGGTTCAGCTGTAATCATACAAAATTAAAAAAAATATTTTTGTGTGCCAAAAAACTGAAAACATTGTTTGCCTGTGTCTTCCATATCAGAATAGGGTGCACTTTTACCACGGGCGATGTGTGTTGCACTGCTGACTCAAATGCTAATACATAATACTGCCTATAGTAAATCCACATACTGATCTGCTATGGGAGAAAAGAGATGGGTGTATTTATTGTATTTTTGGCACACAAAAGTGTTTTGGGCTACGTTTAATTACAGCTGAACCGCTGAAGTCACATAAAATGTTTTGAAAATGTTTTGGTTTTTTTATGGACTTTGCATGTCTCTTGACCATTGCAGTCTATGGACGATACGGGAGCTTTCAGATTTCATCTAAAATATCTTAAATGTATAGTTCACTTAAGAATGAAAATGTTGCCTTCATAATAATTTAAGTTGTTTGTTTTTTTATCTTGAGCACAAAAGAAGACTTATTACATTTTTTTGGAAACCTCTAACCATGGACTTTTAAAGTATTTTTTTCTTCTATGGAAGTCAATGGTTACAGGTTTCCAACATTCTTCAATATATTTTTCTTTGTGTTCAACAAAACAAAAAACGTAAGCTGGTATGGAACTAGGTTGAGTAAATGATGGCAGAATTTTCATTTTTGGGTATGTAAGTTATGCAAATCGAGATGATGAATGAATGAAGGTCTATACGGGATACGGGAGTAATTGATAAAAGTATTTTCTTTTTTGCGTGAACTATCCCCTTTAAATGGTACAAAATGTTTTATATTAAAACCAAAATATATTTAATTGTTTTTGTCCCTGGACTCTTCCTGCTAAACACCTAACCTATTCATGCCTACCATTGACCAAAAGATGACAACTCTCCACATTTCTGCATTCATCTCAGCAATCTGCATGAAGTTTTACTGCTAGAACATTTATGGTCCAGTGAAACTGGGTTCTACTTTGGCGTTTATTCAAAGGTAGGTATTAAATCAAATGAACATTGTTATTTACTTATAATACTACGCAAGCAGTTGAGTAGTAAAATTCATTTTCAAATTTAATATGCAAAATGGCAATGTAATTTGTAAAATAGCCATTTATTGATGTATATAAATAAGCACAAAATGAAAATGAAATGAATCAGTTACACACATTAAATCAATTTGCATATTACATTTTTACTTTTAGTTATCTAATTATAAACCGTTAAAATTAGTGTATGTAATAAGCGTGTTAAAACTGGTTGGTAATGGCAAATAAAAATAATATTTAATTTTGCATACATGTTGTGGAGAATGCTCATTTATAAACAGCAATACCAATTGCCATTTTACATAGTGTTGCTGTCTTTCCTATTACATTTTTACCAAAAAATCAACTCATATGCTTCCATAATAATTTGAAACCACCCCGAATTCGTTCTGCAGATCACAAATTAAATATTTTCAAGAATGTTGCAATGTTGATTTACATAATAGAATTGAATTATGAATGGCTCTCTTAACAGTGGTACTTCCAAACTGATGGTTGGGAATAAAGAGATCGTTTACCACAAAATGAGAATTATATTGGCATTTACTCAGTTTTAATTAGATCAAAAGTTGATTCTGCATAAATTTCTCGGACCTATTGGTTACATTGGAGAGAAATGTAACTAAACCATTAACAGCCACCATTGACCTCCATACTACTCCCCGATACAATGGAAATCAGTGGACTCCTGTATCTGTTTGTTTACCCACATACTTTAAAATGTGATCTTATGTTCAACAGAAAAAGAAGGGGAAAAACTAATACTGTGATTTAAACAACTAAAGAGTAAATTATGTCACTTTTATTTTTTCAGGGTAACTATCACTTCACTCAGTATATCTTCTAAATAAAGTCATTTATTGTGTATTTTTAGGTGCTTCAACATAAATCCAGAAAAGGGCACCATCCAGTCGAGGAAAAAACAGCTTGCAGTCAACCCCTGAGTTCTCACACTGATAGCAGACATAGCTGATCATGAATGGAGGGTGGACTAAGGTTGGACTAAGCCTTTCTTGACTTTGACTTTGTCTGAACAGCACAGAGGCACAGATAAAGCCTCACGATTATGTTATTTACAATTGTTGTTTTTTTTTTACCCAAATTATGTACATTTAAAATTTTTCATTTATTATATTGTGAGGTGTACATAATACTACAGTTGAAGTCAGAATTATTAGCCCCTTTGAATTTGTTTTTTGTTTAAGTATTTCTCAAATGATGTTGAACAGATTCAGGAAATGTTGACAGTATGTCTGAAAATATTTTTTCCTCTGGAGAAAGTCTTATTTGTTTTATTTCGGCTAGAATAAAAGCAGTTTTTAATTTTTTTAAACACCATTTTATGATCAAAGTGATTAGCCTCTTTAGGCTATATTTGTTTTTGATAGTCTACAAAACAAACCATCGTTATACAATAACTTACCCAATTACCCTAACCTGCCTAGTTAACCTAATTAACCTAGTTAAGCCTTTAAATGTCACTTTAAGCTGTATAGAAGTGTCTTGAAAAATATCTAGTCAAATATTATTTACTGTCACCAGGGCAAAGATTAAAATAAACCAGTTATTAGAGATGAGTTATTAAAACTATTATGGTTAGAGATGTGCTGAAAAAATCTTCAAAAATTGGGGAAAAAAATAAATAGGGGGGCTAATAATTCTTGACTTCAACTATATGATTTGAGAACAAAATATGTACCTAAAATAAAATATTAATTTTAATAATTTTAGAGTTTTAAAAACTTGTATTTTCTTGTTTAATGTCTAGATTGTTTAAAGAGTGGTTGACTCAAAAAATTAATATAGTTTTGTATAGTGATTTAGTCACCCACAGGCCATCTAAGATGTTTAAAAAAAAAAAAAATACAACCCCAAATTAGAAAAAGACATAAATGAAAACACAAATAAGAAAGCAGCGATTTCTAAATTTACTTTGACTTGTATTCCATTGCAGGGCATAATCATAAATCATGTGTTCCTCATGAGATGTATATATATATATATATATGTTCTTGCAACACATTTCAAAAAGTTAAAGCAGTACAGCATTTACCACCTTGTAATGTTGCCATTCCTTTTCACAACACTTAAAAGACGTTTAGGGACTGTTGTGTTGAAAGATGCATGGGCGTCCCTGGAAAAGAAGGCAGCATATTGTGCTCCAAAATCACTCTACTCTTCAGCATTAATAATGCCATCACAGAAGTGCAAGTTACCTTTGCCAAGAGTACTGACACAACCCCATACCATGACAGACCCTGGATTTTGGACTTGTTGGTAACAGTCTGGATGATTCCTTTTTTTTCTTTGGTCTGGAGCACACAGCGTCCATTTCCCCCCAAAAATACCTGAAATACTGATTCACCTGACCACAGTACATGTTTCCAAAGTGTCATGGTTCATCCCGGATGCCTCTGAACCCAGAGAAGTTGACGGCATTTCTGGACACTGTTAACCTACTTCCTTTTGGCAGAGTACTGATATCGCTTATAGATAAATGAGGAGTTTTGATGCAGTGCTGCCTGAGGGATCGGAGATCTTTGTTGTTCAGCTTAAACTTGCGCCCTTGTCCTTTACGCACTGAAACTCATCCAGATTCCTTCAATCTTCTAATGATGTTCTGCACTGTTGAAGGTGAACTATCCAAATGTCTTCCTCTCTTTCTTTGAGGAGCATTGTTTTTAAACATTTCAATAATTTTTTTACATATTTATTTTCAAACTGGCGATCCTCGGCCCATCTTTGCTCCTAAAGGACTAGACTTTTCTTGAATGCTGCTTTTTCACCAAATCCTAATTACAATCACCTGTTGACATCACCTGTTTCACATCACATCATTATGTAACCAATTTCCTGATTACTAGCCCTAAATTGCCCCTGTCTCAACTTTTTTGGATTGTGTTGCAGGTCTAAATGATAGAAAAATAAGTATATTAACAAATCAAATTAAGTTGATCAGACAAAATATAAAATAATTTGCGTTCATGTCTGCAGTGAAATACAAGTCAAAGTAAATTTTGAAAACACTTTCTTTTTTATTTGCATTTTCTATACTGTGCCAATTTTGTCTGATTTGGAGTTTTACTTATTTCTTTATTGGTAACACTTTATAATAACTTTAAATCATTTATTTTTACATTAGCAAACAGTGAATTCATTATTCCGTCACCTTTGAATTATTATAGTTTTGTCAAAATTGAGTTATTATCATTCAGAACTATTCAAATTAACATATTAATTGTTTCAGGCATATAATAATGATTACCATTTATATTAATAAATACTTTATAACCACAAATTCATATAATACTATTATTATAGGCATGTATTTATAAAGTTCTTACTAATGTCTTGTCTTATAATGTAGTCTGAATGCTTAACAAATGATGAATCAACTATTTACCAATGCTTAAATGATTTATAGTGTGTAGGTATTATAAGGTGTTACCCATTTATTTTTATTTATTTATTTATTTTTTCATTATGGGAAATGATTTTTTGTGTCTGAAACTTTAAAAAAAATTATATTCTTATGCCTTTGCTATTGATTTCTGTTAAAGAATGTCAAAACCAAAAAGGTTTCATTCAGCTATATGGAGCCAGTCAGTTTTCACTGTTGTTTTGAGGAGACTGGCTCTGCATTTGTTGCACTGCTGTTAAATAAAAGTTTCAAAGTCTTTTACATTTGACATTATTGTTTATTACTGTTATTTAACCTGCCGTTTTTATACATTATCTTTGAATGTTGAAGAACATCTCTACTGTATTTTTAAAGGTAGATTTCTGGCAACCACAGCAGCCAGTTTTTTACTGTGAATTTTACAGTACTCTTACTTGTACCGTAAACTGAAAACCATCTCTACTGTATATTTAACTGTAGATTTCTGGAAACCACAGCTGACAGTTTTATACCGTAAAATTTACAGTTCTCTTAATCTTAATTCTGTAGTTTGTGAAAGGAATCGTTCATTACCAGTTATTTGAAATCCTAAAAATTCGACATCGTCTTTAGCGATTTCCATCTTTTTATAATTTAACCGAAACCCTTCTTTAGTCAGTCGGTTTAAGGTCTCATCTAATATTTTAAGATGTTCTTCCTCATCATTGGTAACAATTAGAATGTCATCTATGTATACTACAATGGGAAGGACTTTAAGAATTTCCATCATTATGGCTTGGAAAGCATTTGGAGAATTCTTAAATCCTTGAGGTAAAACATTATATACATACTGTTTATTCTCAAAGGTAAATGCTGTGCGCGCTCTGCTCTCAGGCTTCAGCGGCACAGACCAAAATCCGTTTGCAAGATCTATCTTGGATAATAATTTCCCCTCTGGGGCTGCGCCCGTAGCGTCTCTTACATTAATCAGATATCTTGTATCTGGTACAGTTTGTTTGTTTAATGCTTTATAATTCGTTACCAACCTCCACCCCCCATCTGGTTTTGCTACTGCTTGAATAGGGGAATTTGTTGGCGCATTATCAACTTCTTTTATGATACCTTTCTGTTTTAATTCCTCGATAGTAATTTTTATTTCAGGCAACGCGCTTCTATTAATCGGATATTGCCTTTGTGGTGGTGGTATACCACCCTTTATTTCGTAATGCCACATATCAGATCATTTTCCGCAATCATTCTTACTTCTTGCGGCGTGGCTTTGATATTTTCTTAATATCTCGGTGACTTTAATATGGTCGGCTTTGCTAGTTTCGGCCATTCTGACTATTTCCTGAGCTCTCTTTGTTACCGTTGCTTCAGTTGGAAAGGTTATTTGTGTTAGCGCGTACAGTGCTCGTTCTCTCAGTTCGCTAACGGCCTGAGGTGATTTTTTTTCTTTCTGTTTGCTCCCGCTAACATAACAGACTTTTGAACGGAAAGTTCGCCTTCAGAGGAGCATGCCGCTTCGGAGCTGTCTGTCTCACTCGACGCACTGGGTAGTGGGGTATTCTGCCTCATTTTTCCCTCAGTGATTAACTGCCTGCCTCTATTCTCTTGAAAGCCACCTTTAGCAAAGTGTTTTCGTTTTTTTATTTTATTTTTTTTTTTTATGTTTTATTTATACATTGTGAAACATTACAAAAATGTACAAAGACATAAACATGTAACAATTAGCAAATACACTGAAGAGTATTTTGAGCAAACAGTAATAATATAAATAAATAAACAATAATAAATAAAAGATAAAGAACAATAGATAAATAAAATAAAAAACAACAACACTAGTGCAATCTTATATACATAAAAAACAAGTCTACAATGTGTTGACCAGAAGTAGTTTCCCATAAAAGCTGGGCATTAGGGGGTGGGGACTCAATCAGAAGGAGCAGGGTCAAGCTGAAGAGTTTGGACATATTTGCGAAGGGGTTCCCACAAATGAATAAAAATAGTGCTAGTTCGGTAAAGAAGGAGGGTGAGGGCTCTTCCAGTTCAGATGAATTAATCGCCTAGCCAGAAGGGTTAAGAAAGCTACAAAGTCTACAAAATGAGAGGGTAAAGTGTGGTCGGGCGGAAGAACCCCTAATAAACCAATAATTGGACATGGCGGGATATCAACAGTGGTAATAGCTGATAGCGAGAGAAATATTTGTCTCTAAAAAGAAAGCAGTGAAGGACAGGACCAAAACATATGAAATAAAGTGGCTGTACCAGAATGACACCTGTCGCACTCAGGGTCTATAGACGGATTGATGCGAGCTAGCCTGCTTTTGGACCAATGAGCTCTATGCACTACCTTGCATTGTATTAGCCTGTGACGTGCACAGATTGAGGAGGAGTTAACCCTGTTCAAGACCGCTTTCCATGTCTCCTTGGTAATCTCAATTCCCATGTCTTGAGACCAGGTGGTCCGTAAGTTATCAGAAGAAAATTGAAGATTAACAATTATATTAAATAATTTAGAAATTGAACCTTTAGCACAGGGATCTATGCCCAGTATTGTGTCTAGATCTGAAGTTGGCGGTGCATTTGGAAAGTTAACAAATTTTTTGCGCACAAAATCTCGAGTTTGTAAGTATCTGAAAAAATTGGATTTAGGGACATTAAATTGAGAGGCCAACTGACCAAAAGAGGCAAAAACACCGTCAATGTAAAGATCACCAAAAGAAGCCAATCCAAGATCTCTCCATGAGGCATAAGCACTGTCCAAGATAGAAGGGTAAAACAGAGTATTGGAGTGTATTGGGGATAATAAAGAGATATTATGAAAACCAAAATGGCGCAAAATTTGGGTCTAAATTTTGAGACTGTTTTTTACAATTATATTATTTGAATATTTAATTGGGGTCATTGTATATGGGAGGCATAAAAGAGCAGCCAAAGAGGACGACTTATTGCACGAGACAGACTCAATGTGCAGCCAAGAGGGGGATTCGCAAATTTGCATAAATGTAGCCAATATAGAGTAGAGCGTATATTTGCTGCCCAGTAATATATTTGGAAATTTGGAAGAGCTAGACCACCCAATTGTTTTGTTCTTTGAAGAATAGTTTTACGAATCTTTGGGGTTTTTCTGTTCCAGAGAAAACTAGAAATAGAGCAATCAAGTGAAACAAAAAAAGATTTTGGAATAAAAATAGGAATACATTGTACTTCCTAGATTTATTTACTTATTTCATTCATCTTAATACAGTTAACCCTACCGATCAAAGATAAAGGGAGGAGAGACCATCGATTAAAATCCTGTGTAAGATTATTCACTAATGGGACAAAGTTGAGGTCAAATAAGTCTGAAAAGCTTTTTGTGACATTTATGCCCAATTATTTGAAACTTTGTAAGGAGGATTTGAAAGGTAGAGAACCTAATGGGTAATCCAAGGCTGCTGTATTAATAGGCATTAATTCACTTTCACTCAAATTTAATTTATATCCTGAAATCAGGCCGAAGTCTGCTAGCAATTTCAACACCAAAGGAATAGAGGTACAAGGGTCAGACACGTATAACAAGAGATCATCGGCGTATAAAGACAGTTTGTGCTCCCACTCCCCCCTTTTTATGCCAGCCATTGCACTGGCTCTTAAAGCAATTGCCAACGGCTCAATAGCTATTGCAAATAGTAGAGGGGAGAGTGGGCAGCCTTGTCTAGTACCGCGACCAAGTGAGAAATATTTAGAATAATTGTTATTTGTTCGTACACAGGCCATTGGAGATGTGTATAAAAGTCTAATCCAAGTTATAATTTGATCAGGAAGCCAAATTTCTTCAGTGTGTAAAGCAGATACCTCCACTCGACTCTATCAAATGCCTTTTCAGCATCCATAGAAATAACTAATTCTGGAGATGCATTTGAAGAAAAAGAGTAAAGAATATTTAAAAGGCGTCTAATATTGTGAAAAGAGTGTCTATTTTTAATAAAACCTGTTTGGTCCGATGAGATTATAGCTGGGAGAACCGTCTCTAGACGTTTTGCTAAAACTTTAGCTAATAATTTGACATTATGACAAATTAAAGAGATGGGACGATAGCTACTGCACTGGGAGGGATCTTTATCTTTTTTAAGAATAAGGGAAATAATAGCCTGTCGGAGAGAAGGAGGAAGGATACCTGAACTGTAAGACTCATTAAACATGTTAAGTAAAAGAGGAGACAATTTGTCAGAAAATGTCTTAAAGAATTCTGCAGGAAAGCCATCAGGCCCTGGGCACTTGCCATTCTGCATGAGATTTAGAGCAGTCTTAATTTCTTCCAATGCAAGTGGAGCTGCCAAATTAGAGGAGATATCAGAATCAATACAGGGTAAATTTAAAAATTTGAAAAAAAAACTGTCAAATTGAGCCTCTTCGACTATATTTTCCGAAGTATATAAAGAGGCATAGAAATCTTTAAACATGTCATTAATAGTTAGTGGGTTGGCTGAAAAACCAGTGGGTGTGGAGATTTGAGTAATATGATGTGAAGCTGCAGACTGACGTAACTGATGAGCAAGCAATTTACATGATTTATCACCGAATTCATAATAATTGGAATGAGTTTTATGTAAAGCATCAATTGCTTCATCTGTGGTAAGCAAATCAAATTCTGTCTTTGTTGTGAGAAACCGAGCGAAAAGGTCAGGGTCTGTTGAGTTAGCACATTTAGCCTGGAGGTCTGACAACAAATTAAGAAACTTGACCCTACTTTCGTTCATTATTTTTTTCTTGTATGCTGCATATGAGATAATTTCTCCCCTTAAGTAAGCCTTGCATGCCTCCCAAATAGTCTTAGGTGAAACTTCTGGAGAGAGATTTGTAGAGATAAATAGATCAATACGATCATTAATAACTGCTATAAACTCAGGATCTTTAAGTAGTAGGGAGTTAAAACGCCAGGGTGGCCTAGACATTGAAAAGCCAGGAAGAGCCAGATCAAATGTAACAGCGGCATGATCTGAAATTACTATAGCATTATAAACACATGAACTAATCAATAGAAGCAAATTATTATCAACCAAAAAGTAATCTATACGGGAAAAAGAGCGATGGACAGGAGAAAAAAATGAGAATTTTTTTGTATTCGAAATTAAAAAGTGCCAAACATCAGAAACAGCATATTGCTCCATAAAAAGCTGAATGATCCTACTCGATTTAGACTGTGCACAGAGTCTGGAAGATGAGCGGTCTAGAAGAGGGTCTAAGCAACAATTAAAATCCCCACCTAGAATTAGTTGGTTTGAGTGTAAATCAGGGAGGGAAAACAAAACTTTTTTGAAAACTGCCTCATCATCCCAATTAGGTCCATATACGTTAGCCAAAACCAAGCGAGCTCCGTTTATTTGTCCTCTGAGAATAATAAAACGCCCATTAGGATCCGAAATAACCTCAGAGACTGAAAAGGGAATCGATTTGTGGATAGGAATAGCTACACCTCGGGACTTGCTCTGGAAACTAGAATGGTAAAGCTGACCTACCCATGCCTTTCTTATCTTTAGATGATCAGCAGGCATAAGGTGTGTTTCTTGGATAAAGGCAATGCTAGTATTTAAATGTTTTAAGTAGTTAAGAACTTTATTTCGCTTCACCGGGGAGTTAAGCCCCTTAACATTCCAACTAGTGAATTTTAGTACACCACGCGTTGCTACCTTGTTACTCATGAGAGACATTAATAACAAATACTATAAGAGTGATCAAGTCTATGAGAACCCACCCCCAAGTATGCACAGCCAACATAGCAGGTGGCTAGAAGCATTATGAGGATACAAAATGCAGTAAAAGTGATTGCACACAAAAATACAAAAAGAAAAAAAAAGCACAAAAAACAAAACACAACGGTAACAAAGGGGAAAAAAGATAAACCCACTCTTAAACCCACCCTTTCCCCAGCTGACAACAAGAACTGCAGCTAAACCCACTTTACCATAACAGGCAAGTTTCCTAACTCCTAGTCCTCCCAAACATAATAGTTACATCAGTAATATTAAATTTCGATTTTCATTCAATGCTTACTGACAAACTTAGACTGCAAAACAAATTGGAGGAAGAGAAAAAAGAAAGGCGAAGCAATCGCACACAAAATACAAAAGGGCAGTAACACTATGCCTCACAAAATAGGCACAAATCTAAGTAGATTGGATTTTAACATAACATAAAAGAATCTGCAGTAAGCTTTTAACTAAGCAACATCAACATAGCTTTATCAAATTTAACAATGTCCAATATAAAATCCGCTGGGCCAACCACCCCTTGGAGAGGGAGGCGGCCAGAAAGACATTAATGACTGTACATAGTAGAGTCTAATTCAACTTGTTTGCTACTAGTTCGAACTCTGGATGAAACTGTTGGCTTCCGAAACCGAAGCAAGCCATTTCTTCTCACCGTTTGGAAGTGTTATTCGAAGTCTAGCAGGGTAGAGAAGCGCAGGCTTGAGTCCTCGTTTGTAGAGTGATGACATCACGTCTTTATACTCGGCGCGAAGTTTCACAACATCAGGGCAATAATCCTCAAAGATACGAATCTTGTGGCCATCATACAGCAGCTCACCCTTTTTGCGAGATTCACGGACGACCAAATCCTTTGTTTGAAAGCGATGAAATCGCAGGATGACAGGTCGCGGTCTCTGGCCTGGTGCAGGTTTAGGCGCGAGGCTGCGGTGAGCTCTGTCCAGCTCAGGCGGCTAAGTTAACACCTGGGAGCCAAGGACATCGACCAAAAGCTGAGAGAAAAAAGCCGTCGGTCGCGGCCCCTCGACTGATTCGGGTAAGCTGACTATTCGAATGTTTTGGCGCCGGCTGCGACTTTCAAGATCGGAAACTTTAGCTTTTAGCCATTCATTGTCCGTCTGGAGCCTCAAACACGTATCGTTGAGTTGATCGAGTTGCTGACTAAACTCTGTAGCACCAGACTCAAGGTTTCCGATGCGAAGGTCATGATCAGCCACCGTGGATTGAATATTGTCATGCTTGGTTGCCAAACTTTCAAAAGATGTTTTAAAATCCTCTGCAATCGAAGCTCTAAGGTCATCATATAGCGCACGAATCTCGGCCAACGTGACGCAAGCATTCGGCGAAGGAGAACCTTCTTTATCGACCTGTCTGCCCCTTCCTTTTGACATTTCAAAGATTAAAATATGTCGCAGAACAGTAAATAAACGAATACTGTCAGAAACTAGCAAAATCACTGATGTTAATAGACAAAACTGAAAAGTTTTTTGGGAGCTGACCACGCGCACGTCTACTCCTCAGGCGCCATAACCGGAAACCTCTTTCGTATTTTATGAACCGTTCCTAGTTTAGGGTTTTGTTTGCTCGACGGGTTTTTTGTCCGCCAGTTTATGGATCATATTGAGTCTGGCTTTCTTAATATATCAGTTCATCTTAACATCTCGCCTGCAGTACAAGATATTAGCCGAAGCTAGATATATTATCTCAGCCTTCTCTTTTTGTTCTGCGTCCTACCTTGTTTACGTGAACTTTGAACCCATGTAGGAGACAAATTTTTTAACTCCCTGTCTACTGTTGTGGTTTCTGGCTTTTCTCTTAATGAATCAAACTCAGACTGGGGTTATGAATATCAGAAGAATATACTTTATTGGAATATTTCCCAAAAAAGCAGAGACAGCCTGGAGCAGACCCATCTCAGTCTCTCCCCAGGACAAATCCAGTGTCCCTTAAATTTGCTATCCCCTTTATCCTTGCTTCCTCCCACCTTTGTGTTTTCACAGCTGTTTACTGGTTCAACAGGCCTCTCCCAGCTCCTACTCCTTTACGACCCCTTTAAAGACCCCTCTTCTTGTTGGCCCATATAATGTACAGATCTAATATAATCATCACTGTTTTTCCACATACAGTTCACATTTGGTAATCATGACTAGTATCTGTGTTTCAAACATCTAAACTGGACTCTTCTCCCCCATACAGTGTGTGTCTTTTCAAATATACATGAGAGTTTCAACATGTGTTGTTTACATTTCATGCCTTTCTGACACAGATAGTTCTCAATGCATCCCCAAGTCCTCTCTCATGCTCTTTTATGACCCCTTTGCCTTAACCTATCACCTGTTTTCAAAGATATATAATGGCAGATTCGTAGGGCCCTCCACTCACCCAATTAAATGTGATACTCAGAACCGCATCCTGCCTCTACACATTTAAGTCGAAGGCTCTTTCCAGGAACCGAACCATGAACTACTCTGAAGTGCGTAACAAGCATTTAACCATTTAATTCAGTCTCAAAAACAAAACACTTCAGGTCTGCACTGGAACTTTAGGCACCTAGCTAAGCAGCCTTGCTCTAACCTCAGCAACACGAGGACTTTTTTACTTTGTCAACATCTATGTTGTACACAGTGGTGTGAATGAAAGTGTACATGTTGTGCAGCATAGTGTTGTAAAAGGTGCCAAAAACATAATCTGCCTCAAACAGTTCATCAAAAGCACCAAGAGAAGAGGTAGACTTGCATGGAATGGCATGCTGATCAAGGATGATGAAGTACTGGTGAATTGAATCCTTCTGAGAACCTACAGCCAGGAGATAGGGCTAAGTGCTTGCAGAGATGTCTTGCAGCTGCTCCTCGATGTTTGTTCCCCTCTAAAAAAAAAGCAAGCCAGTAAAAAAAAGAAACATCACCAACAAGTTAAATAATAGAAAGCTATGACAGAACAATCATAAAATAAAACCAGCAAACAAACCTTCTTGAACACAACAAAATGATTTTCTGCTTAAGCAGAGACTTTCCCTGGTCTCTTCCGGCCTTGGGCAAACGGTGGGATCAGATGCAACAGTAGTAGTACTGAAGCAAGGTCACGGTCCCAAACTGTTTAAACGGGTAACAAACTATTGGTTAACATAATAAATGTTAACTCAAAGCAAATATTGAAAAATAGAAGTTAACTACTTAAAAAAGCTAAGAATATATAAAGAGTGACTAAAGCTACATTAACAATCTCAGTCTGAATCATTATTTGTAAATCTGATTAAACTCTGATCCAAATAACAAATGTATAAAAAAATTGCTTGAATAGGATTTGCAAAAATACACTATATATATATATATATATATATATATATATATATATATATATATATATATATATATATATATGAATGAATACCAATTGGATATGAACAATATTTAAAATGAAACTGACTATAAGACTATGGCTTACTTCATTCATGCTTGGGTTCCTTTAAATATTATAATAAATATTTAAGTATAAGTATAAAACATTACTTAAACATTAAATCAAAATTCTTACCAATATGAACACCTTCTTCAGAGTGATCACAAAGAGATTCTGCTGCTAGCAGAAGTTTCTGTAAATCGCTGGTTGCAGGAAGCCTTTTGCACTGCTGAATGACTTTTTTCTTGAACGCTGTTGTCCACTTCTCTAGTAGCTTGCCTGACACTCCTTCTCCAAACATCAGAACAAACTCTTGCTCAAAATCTAATAAGCATAACATTTTAATTATAGACCTTTTTCACAGCGGAATTGAATACTGGAAGCGCCCTCCGAAGCAATGTTTAGCTTATTCTGACCACATTTCTAGAACTACTCGATCTTGCAGATTTGCACTCTATAACATCAGAGAGGTCCGACCCTTCCTATCTGAACATACAGCTCAACTCATTGTTCAAGCTCTTGTTCTCTCCAAACTGGACTATTGCAACTCTCTGCTAGCCGAGCTTCCAGCTAGTTCTATCAAACCTCTTCAGCTGCTTCAGAACGCAGCAGCACGAGTGGTCTTTGATGAACCCAAAAGAGCACATGTCACTCCGCTACTCACCCGTTTGCACTGGCTGCCAGTTGCTGCCCGCATCAAATTCAAAGCTCTGATGTTTGCTTACAAAGCGACCTCTAGCTGTGCTCCTTCTTATCTGCTCTCACTTCTGCAGATATATGTGTCCTCCAGAAACTTGCGTTCTGTGAATGAACGTCGCCTCGTTGTTCCATCCCAAAGAGGGAAGAAATCACTTTCCCGAACTCTCACATTCAATCTGCCCAGTTGGTGGAATGAACTCCCTAACTACATCAGAACAGCAGAGTCACTTGCTGTCTTCAAGAAACGACTAAAAACTCAACTGTTTAGTCTCCACTTTCCTTCCTAATCTGTAACTGCCTCTCTGGCTATACCACTAACTGTGCCCTCTCTCTCTCTCTCTCTCTCTCTCTCTCTCTCTCTCTCTCTCTCTCTCTCTCTCTCTCTCTCTCTCTCTCTCCCCTCTCTCTCTCTCTCTCTCAAAAAATAAATAAAAAAAAAATAAATAAATAAATATATATATATATATATATATTTATTTATTATTATTATTATTTTTTTACTAATGTTTTGCTTCTTAGACTTTACACACCTGAAACTTGTCTACAGCACTTGTTCACTGCTGCTCTTATAGTTGTGTAAATTGCTTCCTTGTCCTCATTTGTAAGTCGCTTTGGATAAAAGCGTCTGCTAAATGACTAAATGTAAATGTAAATGTTATTCTGGTTTCGCTAACAGTCGCAGAAACGTGACAGCCTCAGGACATCGGACGTCAACTTTGCCTTAATTTGGACAAGAACAGGTTGTTCGCTTGGTTAATAAACTGATGTAGCCTAAATAAATCAGCATTTAAAAGGAATTTGTGCAGAAAATGTCACTTACACAAAGCGTTTGCAACTTTAGATTACAGTAAGGTGCGCTGCCAACAGCATAAGATCTGCTAACTCAAGCCATTCGTTAGCAAAAAATAACTATTTAACATCCAGCAGGATTAGTTTTATGTTAGTAGTTGTCCGTAAGCTGTGCTAACCCCCTCCTTCCTTTGTATTCAGGGTCAGATACGGGCGAGTTGCTATCGGTCAATGCGAAAGAACGAGGAGCCCCATAATGACAGGTTGCTTAATGCTCGTAAGGTTTACTCAAGTCTGGAAACATAATTTAGCTCCAACTCACCGGAAAAATAAAGATGATTGTTGTTGTGTTTGAATACGATTCTATTAAAGCACTTCAGTTTAACACTAATCACTCAATTTTAAAGCTAATGTCTTCAAAACAGTCCGTCTGTAGCGTATAGGGTGTGTTTCTGAATCTTCAGGGTAAAGTTAGTTCATGTTCAGTTCAGTTTGTTCATCTGCTTTGAATGTTTTTATTATTTATTTAAAGAACAGCAAATAACATTTTACAACACAAAAATATACATGCCAGGGGGTAATTATAGATAAAATACAAATATACAAAATGTACATAGTAAATAAATACATTATAGAGGTCACAATTCTTTAAAGTGGGTAGGCTTCCTTGTTTAAAGAGTCTCTGATGCTGGTAATATACAAGCATAGTTCAGTGATCAATACCTTAAAATTTGGTTGCTTATTGGTAAATTAGACAGTAAAGCCAAACAGTTCATTTTCCCTCAATGATGAAAGAGGTTTTGAACACTGAAAATTGTTAATAATTGTTTGCAGCTCTTCCTTTTGAGAAATATCTTCCTTTCCTTTACAGAAATACAATTTACATCAATTCCTCTTTTACATTTCTGTAAATAATGTTTTGCTGGATCAAATCTGTGGAGAAGTTTATAGAATATTTCTTTAATTTAGTTTCTTACCTGATATTTCTGTGGTAACAGCCACACTTTCTTCAGCAAATCAAGTCACCCTTTAATAAAGACATACAATAAAACTTTGTATAAGGAACAGTAGTGATTTCTTTTTAGAAAAGAGTTGGAAAAAACTCTATTATTACTCTTGGTATTTACTGTAAAACAAGTTTTGCCAACATAAGATTTAGTAAAATCAGAAGACGATGGTCTTGATTAATAACACTAAATAACATATGGCTCTCTGAAGGAATTAAACCAATAACTACTACAATAATACTGTGATGAGAAAGGAATTCATTGTAAGAAAAGTATACCATCTTTATTATAAAACTGACTAACCAAATTAATTTAGTTGTAATAAATAGCATTTGTATTAGTTGTCTATTATTCCAATGTGGGGGGAAATTATGCTTATATATTAATGATCTTGATAGGAGCACTTGTTTGCAGAAGGCAGATAACTTAACTGGAATTTTGTCTATATTATAATTTCACATTTAAATAAAACTAAGACCACCAATATTTGATCAAACATAATGATCTCCACTTTGAAGTGCGTACTGCACATGAGCGTACGCTGGCATATCACTTGAAATGAAGGACATTCATTCCGTCTAATTCATTTCACCCATGATTTCCTCTGTCCTTTGTCTTTTCGTGGAAACTGAGTTAAGGATGTCGTTTTTTTTAAGCTGGAGCAGCCAGGAACGCTGCAATGACAGCGACGAGACGATTCTGCCATTCTATCTTACTCCGTTGCATTGGAACCGGATGTTGTGATACGCCGTTTCGCTTACCGGAACCAGGAAGTGTGAAAAATGTCTATTGTAATGCTTACAGCAAATCTGAACATGAAATACAAAATTAAAACATGTAAACTCCACTGACACCACTGACTTTGTTTTTTATACAACAAACCATTTATCAAATATGATTATAAACACTTACCAATCCTTTAATGTCATTGAAACAAGGAAAAATTGTCAATATATCACTTGTCTGCTTGGGATCAAGAACCATCTCTTGACGATAGTCAAATGACAGGTTCATTTTCTTCTTGATGGCATCCTCATCAGCAGAATGGTTGATGAATGCAATTGCTTCCTTGCATTCATTGTCACTTAAGACAATCTCCGAAGTAAACTGTGAATGCCTTGCTACAGTTGGTCCACCAGACCCCCGCTCAGCATTCGACACTTGACCTGACAAACAACAAAACTATTTTAACTGTTGATTCATACAAAAAAAAAAAAAAAAAAAAAACATCATCCAAGTACAAAGAAAATTAGGTTGCTACACTTCTGAATTTTAGTTTGTACCTTCAAATGATCCTCATTGTTCTTTAGCCAGGTTTCTCTGTATAGTTTTGATTATCCATGCCAATTACCCAGTGCCACTCACCATCATAGTAATGCTCCTAAAAATGTAAAAAAAAAAAAAAAGGGGGGTAAAAAGGGGGACATTCAGAAGCAAAATATACCATCTGTAGTATGGGTGTGTAAAAAAATAAAATAATAAAATTTAAAAAAGCATGACAACACAAATTGAAAATAAAAAAAATTAAAAAAAAGTGCAAGACTTACAAAGCCATTTTTGGAGAACGGGTCACTGAGGTAGGGGAACAAATCCACAATTCCTCTGGCATATGTTTCTTTGACCAGCCTTGGTGGGGACCCTCTGCATAATAATGAATAATTATTAAAAAATAAAATGCACAACTATATCAAGAAGCTCTATATATATATATATATATATATATATATATATATATATATATATATATATATATATATATATATATATATATATATACATATATATATATACTGTCTGTGTGTGTGTGTGTGTATAGAGTTCAGTACACGGATCAGGCAGGAATGACATGAAATGAAATTAAATGAAACTAAATGAAATCGCTCGGTAATGACTGCTGGGCAAATCAAGACTTCGCACTGACTGTTGGTGTGAGTGTGGTTTAAATGCACTGAGATGATGAGAGACACCTGTGCCACAATCAGTGACAAGCAGAAGGGCTCTCAAATGGGAATTTGAGTCCAAGAGTCTGATTAGAATTCAGGCGATAACTCCCTCTGGTGGTGCACAAGAGAGTGTTCTCACTTACAACAATTGTTAGGAGAATAACAATTAAAACCACCATCCTTTCAACATATTGACAGTAGTTAAATAATAATGACATTATTGGTTGTCTATCCAGAAAAGAAATGTGACACAGGCCATCCTGTTTTCAGGACAGCTCTGTGAGATTTAAACACAAGTCTTTGGAATCAAAGACAGACATGGTACAGTGATGCTATGACTGCAGTCATTGATGTCAGTCACTAGTACATCAGAGTGAGGTTTCCCCATACCAGTCAGCCTTTGTTAAAAAGGAAACTCATTTTAAAATGACTAATAATATGAACATATATTGTGAATAATGTGTTTGTTTGTTTTTTGTTGTTGTTTTTTGCAGGTCTGTAAATATGGATATATCATTGGGAAGTGAACTGAATGAAATTCTTAAAAACAGTAAGTCAATAAGTGGACCCACCACAAAATATATTCTGACCCCAACAGTTTTAACTGATGGAGACTTGCTGAGGAAAGAGAGAATTGGACCACAAAATGAAGGCAAACCTAATAAGGTCATACTAATGCTTGGAGAAACAGGAACAGGGAAATCTACCCTCATCAATGCAATGATCAATTACATCATGGGCATCAGATGGGAACACAAGTTGTGGCTGGAAGTCACTGAGATACCTGAAGACCAAACGCAGTCTCAGACAAAAGTAGTGACTGTCTATGAGGTTTCTGCACAGAGCAGTCCATTCCTTCTCACTGTTATTGATACTCCTGGGTTTGGTGACACAGAGGGCTTCGATAAAGACAGACGCGTCTCTGAAGCTCTACAGCAGTTGTTCAGGTCTGATGACGGCATTCATGAAATTCATGCCATATGCATCGTGCTGAATGCGACAGATGTTCGACTCCATGAGAGAAAGCGCTATATTTTGGATGAAATTCTGTCATTATTTGGCAAAGATATTGACAAACACATCTTACTGCTCCTTACACACCAAGAAAAACAAAAGCTCCCCAAAAAAATCCTAAATTATTGTAAGGAATCTTTTGTCAAATATGTAAAAAATAATGAACATGTTTGTTTTTTAGTTTGACAACTGTCAGAGTGAATACTGTGATGATGATGACAGAGAGAGTTATAAAACCTCTTGGGATAATGGCATTGAAAACTTCAAGCAGTTCTTTGAATATGTGAACAAGATTACCCCAATAAGCTTACACATGACTGAAGGCGTGCTCAGAGCCAGGAAAGAGCTGGATGCCTGTGTCAGCAATTTACGGAGCAGAATCGAACTGGCAGATCTGAAAAAACAAGAACTGGAACAAACTAAAAATGCTTTGGATAAACTTGGAGAGGTGCAGAACAACTTTCAGTATGAAGTTGATGAGGCTTACAAAGAGCTGGTCCCAGTGGATTCATCCTGGTGGCACTTGAGCAGACAGGCGACCCGATGTGAACACTGTGAGGAGAACTGCCACTATCCTGGATGCTGGTGGGTCTCAGATCTCTCAAAGTGTAGTATGATGGATAAGAGTAAAAAGTGCAAAGTCTGCTCAAATAAGTGTGACGTCGAGAAACATGTGAAAGATGACAAGAAATATGTGAATAAAACAAAAAGGGTCACAAAAACAAATGAAGATCTGAAAAAGAAATACCAGGAGTATGGAGAGAAAAAAAGCTTGATGAGTAGACTGGAGAAAGACATCCAGCAGGCAGAGGCAGAGAAGGTCAGACTTGTGGAACAGTGCTATCAGTGTTTGGAGAAATTAATGGAGACGGCATTAAAATCTACATCCGTCTCCTCCTTCATCCATCTTGACTTCATGATTAAGAAGATGAACGAAACTGGAAATCAAGAAAGAGTCCAGAAGCTTGAGGATCTTAAAATGAGAGGAATTGAGGAGAATAAGGGACTGGCTGAAATGCTGAAATGCTGAAGAACATATCTCTCAATTGGTGAATGCTAATGAGGTCCAGACTAAAGATGATCTTAGCTGACCAGCAGTGTCTCATCAAGTAATCGCACGATTACATT
Source organism: Danio aesculapii (assembly GCF_903798145.1). Classification (NCBI taxonomy): domain Eukaryota; kingdom Metazoa; phylum Chordata; class Actinopteri; order Cypriniformes; family Danionidae; genus Danio; species Danio aesculapii. Next base: position 27,515,150 of record NC_079438.1, on the reverse strand, counting down.
AGTTTAATTAGAAAATGAATTTTATTACTTAAAGCAAATAAGAGGAATAGTTTGAGTTTAAGAGCTGAGATTTTTTTAAACATTTTTAATATTGTTTTACATTGAACAGAAAAACTATAATAATAAGCTTTAAAATTCGACATTAAGAACTTGCTTACGCATGAAACAGCTCAACAAATAAGCTTATAAATGTTTCTGGAAAAAGCAGCATGAAGCTTTGCTGAACATTTATTATTTGTTAATTAAATAAAATATGAGCATTCACACAAACTACAACCTATGACCTTGCTAACAATAAAACACACAAAACTAAAGAAACTACAACAAATAAATAAATCAGAAAGTGCCATTGATAGTCTAGTAGACCTACAGTGAAAAGCAGAGGGAAAAAAACAAAACAAAAACTAGTCACATCCTAGAACGTAGCTAATGTTGTTGCATGTGTATGTTAATGCTCTTTGTAACCTAGGTAGACTGCTATGTCTGTGCTAAATAGTGTTTATTGATGATTGACTGGTGGTATATCAATCTTCTTGCTATTAAAAACCTTAGACATATTGCTTAAGTTAGACTCAAACAACATCACAGAAGTGTTTGATATGTGCACACAGCTAATGTGGTTTACAGAATAACCGTATGCTTTGTATGTTGCTACTTGTTGCACAAGTTGAGATGATAAAATCTTTAATACTTCTCTATGAACATTATTCAACAAGCATGTGTAAATCACCAGACATGAATAAACTGGCTAGAAGGCAACATCCCATTGGCCAACTTAACCCCTGAGTTCATGGCATCAGCACCCTATTTAAGGAAAGCATGACCAGTTCACACCCTCTCTCCTCACTCTTCCTCTCCGTATACTGGCAACTGTCATCAGCCAAAATGCAGATCTTATGCCTCACTCAAGCTGAGGCCAGGCTTCAGTCTTCTCACTATTCAGAGACCTTCAGCATGGAGCCGAGTCTCTCAGTCCTGGACAATTCCAACTCATAGCCTTGCTGGAATGCTAATCAGCCGATCAGTATGGAGAACCAACAGCAACCAATCATCTTAAGACAAAAGCACAGACAAAAGAACTATGCGAGTATGATTTAGATATCAGATATGCCAGTTTATCATGTCCTTTGTTAAAACACGGATATTGTTCTGGTCAGCTGAAGTCTGAGCTGACGAAGTTTAATGCTGTCTGACATTACAGAAATATATGCACACAATTATTCAATAAACTGCTCTTTTATCATCCTGATTCTGCTTTGTTTTTGACTGTTAATAACCGTTTAACTGCTTTTATATCTGGCAAGTTAAATCTGATATTTTTGATGTGGAAATCCAATAAACAATGTGGAATATGTGTATGGGTGTTTCCCAGTGTTAGGTTGCTGCTGGAAGGGCATGCGCTGCATAAAACATATTTTGGATAAGTTAGCAGTTCATTCTGCTGTGGTGACCCCAGATTAATAAATGGTTATTACACATACACAAGCACACACACAGTTATTTGTAAATTGAAAACAGGGATATGTTTAGGATCTCTGTAAAATCTTGTTAAGTCAGATTTTTTTAATCCTAAACTTTGACAAAAGGTTTAGAGATTTTCACAGTATTTGCTCTAATATTTTTTCTCCTGGAGAAAGTCTTATTTGTTTTATTTCGTCTAGAATAAAAACAGTTTTAATTTTTTTTAAACAAATTTAAGGTCAATATTATTAGCCCCTTCAGCAATATTTGTTTTGTCGATTGTCTGCAGAACAAACCATCATTATTTTCACAGGACGGGATACAGGTAAGTCATATAAACACAGTTTATTAGTAGGATGGCACACACAATAGCAGGTGGGTAATTGTAATTGAAATAGTCTTGATAAACAATAACCAGGTTTGTGACTGTTTCATGCTTGGAGGCTGGAGATGAACACCACACAGGATGAAGACCAGATGAGGAATCAGGAGACACCACAACTAGAGGAAACATGGAGGATACTGGAAATCACAGGAGAGATGTAATGTGAGGAATGCTGACAACAGAGTTGAAGGTCCACATGCAGTTTATTATGAGAATGGTCAGGCAGGCAACTTAACAGGATCAAACAGGCACATGCAAGCAAATGCAGAAGAATGGTCATATAACAGGCGAATGGTCAGTACAGGCGGCAAGCAACGTAAACTGACAAAACAAAGCAAGGGTCAAACACAGCAAGGCAAGGGAAACATGTTGCGATGTCACAAAACAAGGTGTGTGTGTGTGTGTGTGTGTGTGTGTGTGTGCTGTTTATTTAGTCCTTGAATCTGTTCATGAATAGTTCAATTAGCAGATTAGCAATCACTGGAAAACCAGAACAGTTGTGAGTGTGTGGTGCATGACAGGATTGTAGTTCCTTTGGCGGCAGATTTGTAGTTCTCCAGCAGTCTGTATAGAGTAGAACCCTGGTGATTGTGACAAAAGGTAAGTAAACTTAGAACTAAGAGTAATTTTCTTGTAACTTTCAGTCCTTTCTGGTACAACTGACAAGACCAGACTCTGAGTGTACTGTAAACTGTGCTTATGTAGTGCTCCTACAAAAAAAAAAACTTCTTTCCTTTAAACAGAAATTTTGGGGAAAAAAAACAAAGGGAGCCAATATTACAGGAGGGCTAATAATTCTGTGTATGCAGTTGAAGTCAGAACTATTAGCCCCGCTGAATTATTAGCCCCTCCTGTATATTTTTCCCCAATTTATTTTTAACGGAGAGATTTCTCCAACACATCTCTAATCATAATAGTGTTAATAACTCATCTCTAATAACTGATTTATTTTCTCTTTGTCATGATGACAGTAAATAATATTAGACTAGATATTCTTCAAGACACTAGTATTCAGCTTAAAGTCACATTTAAAGGCTTCACTAGGGTAATTAGGGTAAAGTTAGGGTAATTAGGCAAGTCATTGTATAATGATGGTTTGTTATTTGTTCTATATAGCTTAAAGGGGCTAATAATTAAAATAATAAATTTAATTATTTAAAAAATATATAATCCCACAAGTTCCTAGATAAAGACTCGGACTTGTTGGACTCAAATGGTCCATTGCATGTTCAAAAATTGACGGAGATCTGAATTGAAAATTAACAAGTTTTATTTTGAATGCAAGAAGTTAGAGAGTACAATTTCTGCGCAGGAGAGATGTACTAATGTATCAGCCTCTCCCATGATACTGTCCTTCATACTTTTTATACTGTCTCTCACACATTCTCTAACCTTATTTGACTTATATGGTGTTGTCTTGACAGTTTGACCATTCAGCAACCAGATATTCCTCTTCCTGGTATCTGTGTATCTTCTCTTAACAGATGTTTCAGAGCACGTACACACAGCTTATACATCTTCTCACTCTCCATCACCCCCACCCAATCACAGGATGCTCTAGCATCCAGTAACATTTCTCTATACTTTGTGCACCTAATATAGCAGTTAACTCTTTAAAGCAAAAGCCTTCATGTCTATATTTACTACGTACTTACTAACAAAGCTTAATAAAATGCTTATCCTTCAGACTCAGGGATGATTGTGCCTTTGTGAAAGCTTTTGTGCAGAAGGCGAGTAAATTCTCAGGAATTTTGATTGTGAAAGTGAATAAACCCTTAAACTGCCTTCAGACTGTTTAAATAAACATCATACTATCCATCTAGATATAGATACCTTTAAGGAGAGGTCCAAACAAAACACATGTATATGCTCCACATACTTGAGTGTGTCCAGTGTGTAGTCTGTATCCTCCAGCTTTTGGGAGAGCAGCTTGACTCCTGAATCTCCTGGATGATTGTAGCTCAGATCCAGCTCTCTCAGGTGTGAGGGGTTTGAAGTCAGAGCTGAAGACAGAAAACCACAGCCTTCCTCTGTCACCATACAGCCAGACAATCTGCAAACCCAAATACATCTGTAAACTCAACAGAAAGAATTTTAACTGCAGTGAAGTAGAAGAGAACAGATAAATAAGAGCGAAGTATTTGTCTATTGTCACTAGACACCAAAGGCTGAAACATTAAATGCCATTGGTGATTTTTAAAGGTGAAGGGATTTCTTTTGAAGAAACTGATATTAACTATATCATTACTTATCACACATCTTGTTGTTAAGCACAAAGGTAAGGCATTGATCACACAGTCCATAATTATATGGACAGCAACAACAAGGATAATCCAAAACATAATCAAGTAAACAGGCAGAAGGGTTAGGGCAGGTAGCAAAATATAAAGAATCCAAAAACAGTCAAAAATCCCGTCCCCTGCTAGCGGGTTATTGCACAAAATGATTAGCCTTGATCTTCAAGCTAGCCTGGCTGAATTTAGCCTTGACTCAGTTGCATGAAAGCAGGCTAAAGGAAGATACCATTGAAATCTATTCTTTTCAGCTATATCTCATTCTAGAAGAGCCTAATACTAGGCTAAGATTAATCCAAGTGATTTATCTTTTACTTTCACTGGCAATACTACAAGAAATGAATGTTAATTAATTAATTAATCTCTTGTGCATATCTAGCGGACAGTTTTTGGTCTTGTAAATTTGTGCTTTTGTGTCTGTACAAATGTTCAAACATATAATGCAGTGTACCTGCACTATAATCAACCAAACTGTGTGACTGAGGGGATTCTGGTGAGGAGAATCCTCCATGTCCACACAGCTCTGAGCACCGCTGTAAAAACTGCTCTCAGGTTCTCTCTCCATCTCCTAAGCATGTGCAGGTTTTAGTTGTCAATGTGCAACGCAGAATATAAATTCTATGCAAACACAAAAATAGTCTCAATTATTTGCTTTTTTAAATCTCTGGCATCCCACAACATTGCACTGCTGTCACTTCTGTTTTGTATTCTCTGTTTTTGTGTATTTATTTATGTATTGCTTGTTTGCATTGAAGGCTGTAATTTCATATGTGATGTACATCAAGAATTTTTAGCATGTTTGACAATAAAACTGACTTGCCTTGATTTAACATTTCTAGTCATTTATTGTGACATTTATTTTTATAAAACCCTTTACCTCAGTGTCTCCAGTTTACAGTCTGGCCTCTTCAGTCCATCAGAGAGAAGCTCCACTCCTGAATCCTGCAGGTCATTGTTACTCAGGTCCAGCTCTCTCAGGACACAGTTGGAGGATAGTAGAGCTGAAGACAAACTCTCACAGGAATCAGCAGTGAGATTACACATCGCCAAGCTGAGAAACAACACAAATTACATCAACAGAGTAATCTTAGAAATATATGTTTGGTACTTCCATAATCAATCAATCAATCAATCAATCAATCAGGTGTTTAAAGTCAGACCTCAGTGTCTCCAGTTTACAGTCTGGACTCTTCAGTCCATCAGAGAGAAGCTCCACTCCTGAATCCTGCAGGTCATTGTTACTCAGGTCCAGCTCTCTCAGGACACAGTTGGAGGATTGTAGAGCTGAAGACAAACTCTCACAAGAATCAGCAGTGAGATTACAGGACTGTAGCCTGTGTAGAGGACAAAACAAACAACAGTATTCATGTGTTAATCTGTTATGGCCTATAAACTGACGCACAAATGACTTAGGAAACCACTGATTACAGTCATATAGTTAGACGAAAGGTTAAAACACAGGATGAACAAACAGCGATTATTGAATATAAATTCAGACCCAATCAAAACAGCTAACAACATATAATACTTAAGAAAACTCTTACAGTGCTCTCCTGGTGTTCTTGACCACAGGTGTCAGTCTCATCAGTGCTTCGTCAGATCTTCTGTATTTCTGCAGTTCAAACTTCTCTTGAGTCTCTTCTGACATCAGGAGCACAAACACCAGACCTGACAACTGAGCAGAGGACAGATGTTGCACTGAAAGATTTCCAGAGCTCAGACTTTTCTGGAGTTCCTCTACAAAGTCATCCTTCAGTTCATTCAGACAGTGGAAGAGGTTGATGGTCCTCTCTGCTGATTTCTCCTTCTCTATTTTCTCTTTGATATAGTCAGTCGTTCAATTCAATTCAATTCACCTTTATTTGTTTAGCGCTTTTACAATGTAGATTGTGTCAAAGCAGCTTCACATAAAAGGTCACAGTAAATAGGAACAGTGTAGTTCAGTTTGTAGTGTTTAAGTTCAGTTCAGTTTAGCTCAGTTCAGTGTGGTTTAATAATCACTACTGAGAGTCCAAACACTGAAGAGCAAATCCAACGATGCGCAGCTCTACAGATCCTGAACCATGCAAGCCAGTGGCGACAGCGGAGAGGGAAAAAAAACTTCACTAAAGGCGGAAGTGAAGAAAAAAACCTTGAGAGAAACCAGGCTCAGTTGGGCACGACCATTTTAATTTCTCCGCTGGCCAAACGTCTTGTGCAGAGCTGCAGTCTCAGTGGCGGAGGCTGGAAGCTGGCCTCAGCGAAGACTCGTCTGTCTCTGGAGTGTCACAGGAATCAGTCTCATGTTCTCCACTCTTCCATGACCACCACAGTAGCTGCTCAGGATACGGCCTGGTCCAGGATATGGAAACCTTGGGATCATCTCGTCGTTGGTCTTGGATCGAATCAGTGACTCTGCATAGTCTGAGGGCCTCGGGAAGAGTATCCCCAGGTGGAAATGGAGAATAAAGAAGATAATTAGCGTAGCTGATGTTCACAGTGTATATCAACAAGATGCATAACCTGTGTGGAAGCCCCCTAAGTGGTGCACTAAGTGTATGCTTTACTGAACAGATAGGTCTTCAATCTAGTTTTGAATTGGGAGGGTGTGTCTGAGCCTCGGACGTTATCAGGAAGGCTATTCCAAAGTTTAGGAGCTATAAATGAGAAGGCTCGACCTCCTTTACTCCACTTTGCTATTCTAGGTACTACCAGAAGTCCTGAGTTTTGAGACCTTAAAGAGCGAGTTGGATTGTAGCGAGACAGAAGATTGGTTAGATAAGCAGGAGCTAGATTATTTAAAGCTTTATATGTAAGAAGCAATATTTTAAATTCAATACGAAACTTAACAGGCAGCCAGTGTAAGGAGGATAAAATTGGGGTGATGTGATCAAATTTTCTAGACCTGGTAAGAACTCTGGCAGCTGCATTTTGTACTAATTGAAGTTTGTTAATAGAGGATGCTGGGCAGCCAGCAAACAGAGCATTACAGTAGTCCAGCCTAGAAGTCATAAAAGCATGGACTAGCTTTTCTGCATCTGAGATGGATAGCATACTTCGTAACTTAGCGATATTTCTCAGATGAAAGAAAGCAGTTTTTGTGACATGGGATATATGATTTTTAAAAGTTAAATTGCTGTCTAATATGACACCCAGATCTTTTATAGTAGAGCTAACGCTAACTTTGTATCCCTCTAATTGTAGGTCGAGTTGTGAGATCTGCTGTGTACAGGATTTTGGCCCAATAAGTAATAATTCTGTTTTGTCTGAGTTTAAGAGAAGATAATTGTTGGTCATCCAGTCTTTAACATCTTTAATACACTCAGTTAGCTTGGACAGATTAGACGTCTCGTCAGGTTTAGTTGAAATATATAATTGAGTATCATCTGCATAGCAGTGAAAGCTGATCCCATGTCTTCTAATAATGTCTCCCAGGGGTAGCATGTATATTGTAAACAGTAAAGGGCCTAAAACTGATCCTTGAGGCACCCCGTATTTTACTGGGCTGATTTGTGAAGGCTGTCCATTAATATTCACAAACTGGTAACGGTCAGATAAGTATGACTTAAACCATTGTAGGGCATGTCCCTGGACACCTGTAGACTTTAAGCGATTAATAAGGATACCATGGTCAATGGTGTCAAATGCCGCACTAAGATCGAGTAGAACTAATAGCGAGATGCACCCTTGGTCAGCAGCTAAGAGTAAATCGTTGGTTATTTTCACTAATGCAGTTTCTGTACTGTGATGAGCTCTGAAACCTGACTGAAACACTTCAAAAACATTGTTGGTCTGCAGAAAGGAGCAGAATTGAGCAGAAACAACTTTTTCTAGTATTTTAGATATAAATGGAAGATTTCAAATAGGCCTATAATTAGCTCAGTTGCTGGGGTCCAGTTGTGGTTTCTTAATAATAGGTTTAATAACAGCTCACTTGTAAGGATTTGGAACATGGCCTAAAGATAAAGAAGAGTTGATAATGTTAAGAAGAGGTTCTCCTATAACAGGTAGCAATTCTTTCAATAACTTTGTTGGAATTGGGTCCAATATACACGTAGCGGATTTAGAGCTATTTATAATTTTGTCTAGCTCTTCCTGTTCTATGATTTTAAAGCACTGTAGGTTATTTAGATTCAGAGACGTGTTTACTGGATCTGAAGTATACGGAGGTGCAGAAAGTTTAATATCTCCTATTTTCTGTCTAAAGCCTTCTATTTATCACTGAATAAATTCATGAAGTCATCACTACTAATTTGCGGTGGAACGTTTTGTTCCAAAGATGACCGATTATTTGTTAATTTAGCGATGGTGTTAAATAAGAATCTAGGATTGTTTTGATTATTTTCTATCAGTTTGCGGAGGTGCTCAGCCCTGGCAGATTTTAGAGCCCTCCTATAGCGGGACATACTGTCTTTGTATGCAATTCTAAAGACTTCTAAATTAGTTTTTTTCCATTTACGTTCCAGGGCACGGGCTGCTGTTTTGAGAGCGCGGGTATGACTATTATACCACGGTGTAGATTTATTTTCTCTAGCCTTTTTTAGTTTGATGGGTGCCACAGTATTTAGAGTGCTAGTAAAGATGGCATCCATACTGCTGGTTACTACATCAAGGTCATTTGCGTTTGCGGGTGCATTTCGAAGTAGAGAAAGATCAGGTAAGTTATTTATAAATTAATCTTTAGTGGACGGAACAATAGTTCTACTAGGGCGATATATCGGAGCGGATCTGCTAATTTCAGGTAAACACAGCTTATATAGTAAGAGGTAGTGGTCTGTAATATCATCACTTTGTGGTATAATGTCTACATCACTGACCTCAATTCCATAAGACAGAATTAGATCTAGTGTATGCTTTAAGCGATGGGTTGGACCAATAACATTTTGCTTTATTCCTAGTGAGACCAGCAAGTCCATAACGGCGAGCCCTAATGTGTCGTTAGCGTCATCTATGTGGATGTTAAAGTCTCCTACAATTAGTATTTTATCAGTTTTAACTAGTAAGTCAGAGATAAAATCAGAAAACTCTTTTAGAAAATTGACATAGGGTCCTGGAGGTCTATATATGGTGATTAGAGCGAGAGATAACATAGGTTTTTGCATAGTGTTTGGAAGGACAACATTAAGCGCTAGTACTTCAAAGGAGCTAAACATAAGTCCGTTTCTCTGATTAACATTAAGAATATCACTAAAGATTGACGCGACTCCACCACCACGACCAGTTTGACGAGCCTCATGCTTATATAAGAATCCTGGAGGAGTTGCCTCATTTAAACTAATATAGTCATTTTGTTTCAGCCAGGTTTCAGTGAGACAGAGTGCATTAAGATTGTTATCTGTTATTATTTCATTTATGATAAGTGCTTTAGGTGCTAGTGACCTGATGTTTAGGAGACCAAGCTTCATCAAATTTGTATTTTCACTTTTTAGTGTTTTTTCTGGTTTAATTCTTAATAGATTATTTCTGGAGCACACAGTACGTTTGTTTCTTGATCTAATAATACGAGGAACAGACACAGTCTCTATAGGATTAGCCAAATATGCATTACTGTTATTTATGTGGGACGAATAGGAGTCTGTGTGGCTAAATTGTGAATTTTGTGAGTTTTTACTTACTAGTCAGATAGAGCGAAGTGTTCTGGAGATGTTGTCCGACAGGAGTTCAGCTCCAGCTCGACTGGGGTGCAGCCCGTCAGCGCTGAAAAGCCTAGGACGCTCCCAGAAAAGATTCCAGTTATTGGCAAAGAGCAATTTCTGTTCTTCACACCATGTTAATAGCCATTCATTCAGAGCAAAAAGTCTACTGAACCTTTCATTTCCTCGGCGGTAGGTAGGAAGCGGTCCAGAAACGATGATCTGCGTGGCGGGCGAGGTGCGTCGAACCGTCTCGATCAGGCTCCTGAAGTCCTTCTTCAGGATCTCCGTCTGCCGGAGCCTGGTGTCGTTCGTCCCCACGTGGAGGACGACGGCACCGAGGCTCTCGGCAGCGCTCAGGATAGTAGGTATCTGTGCAGAAATATTCTTAACTCGGGCACCAGGGAAGCAGAAAGTGCGTACTTTGTTACCTTTGGAGGAAACGGGGCGGACGTGGCGCACGATTGAGTCGCCAATGATGGCCACATCGCGACCCGTCTCGCGGAGAGGGGCGAAGCGGTTCTCCGTGGGGATCTCGAACACCGGAGGAGGAGACGTTCTGCCCCGGGACCTGGTAAGCACCTTACGCGGCTGCACCCAGGGGCGGTGGTAGCCGGGAGTCGGCGTGAACGACGCCTGGGTGAACCGTGTCCTCGGTGCGCTGGGCCTGGACAGAGAAGCACACGGGGTTGAGGAAACTGGGAGATTGTCGTTGTATCGACCACTTACCTCAGACGAGCGAGTACGGGTTAAGAGCTTAGCCCTGATGCCCTCTCGCTTCGTCTCCAGCGAGCGAATCTGGGACTCCACCGCTTCCAGCTCCAGCTCCAGCGCCTCCATCGATGCCTCTCCTGCACTCAAGGACAGACACGCAAGCGACATTGTACAAGGTGAAGAGCAAAGCCAGAAAGTGAGAAAATAAGTGAGTGAAAGAGGTTGGTAGCTTTAGCTGACCAGCGGTGCTAGCAGGCTAAAGCTACAAACACCAAGCGGATGCTCGAGAGACCGAACGTTTAAAAGTAGATTTGTTTGTATGAGTGTGTTAGGGGATTGTTCACCCCAAGTAGGAAAGATAAATATTTAGCGAATGAGGAGGTATTTTATGATAAAAATGTAAATTGCGAATCTAAACTCCAAACAAACGCAGCAAAGCTACCGTCCGGTGACAGTGACGTCACTTGAGCATGTGCTGTGTTTGGATCCAGTGTGAGAAAACAGGCATCTGAACACAACAGACACATTATAGGACTAAAACTGTGTGTGTGTGTGTGTGTGTGTGTGTGTGTGTGTGTGTGTGTGTGTGTGTGTGTGTGTGTGTGTGTGTGTGTGTGTGTGTGTAGACATACATTTGTGCAGTCCTGCTGTAATCATCTTCTCTCCTCCATGATCTACACTGTAAACACACACAGATTCACAGTCAGTCAGTAAACACACACACTCTGTAATGATAAACACATTTTCTTCAGATGTTCCTGCATTATCGATCTTTTCTATCAGAATGTTATCAGTGTGTGTCAGTTAATAAAGAGGCATGGCACAGATCAACAGTACACTGTGGTACATTTCTTGGTCCATTACGGTTCACACTATATATGCTAAAAAACATGGAACTAGCTTCCACTGTTATGCTGATGATACACAACTTCAACCTGATAACTGGTATGAATTGACCAAATAAACAGATTGTGTAGCTGATATTAAACACCGGATGACATCATTTCCTATTACTTAACTCAGATTTAACTGAGCTCTTGCTTAATGGACCCAAAAACCTCACACACAAAAACCCAGAGCACTGTCTAACCCCTGATGGATTCTCAGTTCAGTCCTCATCTTCAGTCAGTAGTTTGGGGGGTGATTATTAATAGCAGCCTGTCGTCTGAAGGCCAGATTTCAGCATCTGTAAAACTGCATTTTTCTATCTCATAAATGTTGCCAAACTTCAACATCTGCTATCAGTGTCTGATGTAGAAAAGCTTATTCATGCTGTTATGACCTCTAGATTAGATTACTGTAATGTGTCACTAGGGGGTTTCCCTGCTGGCCTGATTAATAAACTTCAGCTGGTTCAGATGCAGCTGCTAGAGAGCTTTCTAGAACACAGAGAGATGATTATATTACTCCAGCTCTGTCATCAGTGCATTGGCTCCCTAATAAATATCCTATACATCTGAACATTTTATTGACGACCTACAAAGCCCTGAACAGCTGAGCTCCCTAGTATTTGAGGGAGCTCCTGGTGTATTATAACCCCTCTCGTCCACTACGCTCAATTAATTCTGGACTATTGATTATTCCCAGAATATCAGCATCAGCTGTAGGCGGTAGATATTTCTCATATCTGACACCTAAACTCTGGAACTCTTCCTAGCACAGTTGGGGAAGCAGACACACTATGTCAGAGTAAACTAGATTAAAGACACCTCTCTCTGCATTAGCATACACATAACACACACACGCTGCTGAAATCCACATCCTCTAAAGGATTGTTAGTCTGCGTTAATGAGGTCAGCCGGAGCCGGGAACTCTTCCCTAAAGACATTATAATGTGAACGGCATCTGAGCTTATGTTAGTCTGTGTTTACTATTCCAGAGGTCTCCATAATCCTGGACCAGGCCGTATCCTGAGCAGCTGCTGTGGTGGTCATGGAGGAGCAGAGAGCGTGAGACTGATCCCTGTAAGACCCCATTGACAGATGAGTCCTAGCATTGATCCTGAAGGTCCAGCCTGAACAGCAGCCGGTGACCTCTCCCACCTGCAGCCTCTCCACGATGGATGTCCAGCGCTCTCCAGCCTCCGTCACCTAGACTGCAGCTCTGCACTAGACGTTTGGTCAGAGGAGAAATGGTGGTGTCCAACTGAGTCTGGTTTCTCTCCAGGTTTTTTAATTCTTCTCTTTGGTCAAATGGTGAAGTTTGTTCCTCCACTGTCGCCACTGGCTTGCTTGGTTTTGGTCTAGTGGAGCTGCGCATGGATGGATTTGCTCTTCAGTGTTTGGACTTTCAGCAGTGAAGATTAAACCACACTGAACACTGGACTGACACGGTTTCAGTTTACTACAACTTCTGTATTCAGCTGCTGTGACACAACATACACTGTAGAAGCGCTGGAGAAATTAAGATGAATTGAATTGGAAAAACAACGGCAAAGTGAATTGAAATGGAAAGACATTTAAATGAAGCCTCATCGAAAACACAATGATACACTAAATGTTCATATTTAAAGACTTGGCAAGACACAAGGCGATTTAATACAATGATTCTGGTCTAGTGTCTAGGCCCATTTCATAGTGCATCTCAATCAGGCAGTGTAAATAATTGAGCTTGAACAGATCTTAAATCTTAGGCATAAGAACAGGACGTGAGGAGGATATAACTCAGTGTTTTGACCACACTTCATTATTATTGATCATTTATTCCTCTGCTGGAGATTAGAACTGAATTTAGAAATAGTTTTGAAGCAATTCTCTGCTCTTAATAAAGGAGATTAAACATGTGGGCTGATGGATGTGTTCAGTGGAGTGAGTTTCCACTGTTTCCTTACTCCACCAAAGTAAAGGAGTAAAGAGAAAGTAAAGAGGCTGAATGGAGGAGGCTGGTTCTTTATCCTCGCGCTGCAGATGCTCTGTTTAACTGTGTTCTCACTAGTGAAGGATTCAGTATTTACACTGACAGAGTCCACCATGTAAATAGCAAATGCACCATGGAGGATTCTTCTCCTTTCAGCTGTTGCCATTTCATTATAGTTTAATCAGACAGACCCCCTATGGAAGATAATGCAATCGCATCTCGTATCAACTGGATCAGTTCGTCTTTATTGGTTAACGAAAACGTCAGTATATTTTTACTATAGACGTCATCATAATCATTTCATTTCTTTTTTTAGTTTTCATCTCAATATTGTCAGTAGAGAAAATTTTTCGCTAATAAACACTGCTGCAAACATTGTCCTACAGGCTTTACAGTGAATGCAGTTGTAAGGATGGCTATATCTCTCTATAATATTAAACCCTGAAAACGGTTATGGAGCTCCACACGAGACAAGACCACGAGAATGGTCAAGCACTAAAACAATAAACTTTCTAATCTGAGAAGAAGATCAGCTAGGAAACCAGTTGTTCGGGTTGTCTCGATCATGCATCCTGAGCCCCCCTCTTTGCCCTGGAGTTTACTGTCTGAAAACTGCTGTGAAATTCTCTAAAGATCAGACCACGAGAACTAACATGCTGTAAAACAATAAACTTTATAATCTTCAGAGGATCTCGAGAAAGCCATCTGGACAGTTGACCCAACACCTATCCTCAGCCCCTCTTACCCTCCCCAGTTATACGGCCTGGGTCATTAAAAGGCTACTCAGGAATGACCAGATTTCAAGCTTCTATGGTGAAGTGATATAAGATGTATATTTGCAGTATTTGTGAATTTTAACTTGTCATGCTTAGTGTCATTTTAAATGTCTCTGAGTGATTGGCAAAGATCTTATCAAAGAAATTAAGACCACTTTACCAGATGCTCCACTCCAGGGAAAATGGTCTTTGTATCAACTCATGACCAGGCAAGAGGCTTGGTGACGCTTTTATTGTCTTGAATTTATGATGATTTGAGTATTTAGGCAAAGGGTGCAGAAGTGTCTGTGGGATTCTGTAGGCAGGAGACCCCATTGCGGTTTGTGAGTCTCTGAGCTCTGCATCAGGACTTATATGCTGCAATGTATTTCTACACGGTCAGGTATTAATCTCTAACTTAAATGTATCTTCGAATAATTGATGTTGTACAATCTTGATTGGCTTATTTTGTTTAGTTATGTGAATTGGAATGGAAAATCTTTGCCTGACAAATAAATGTAAAATTCTTGTTTAACTTTAATATCTCCTGAAATCATTTAAATCTAGTAGATTGTTTAGGCTGATGTTTCCGCAGCCTACGACCAGGATTTGTCATACATTCAGGATCAATGGATGGAGCATGGGCACAGCATTAGAGACCTGATGATTTCTGACAATCACTGACTTAGTATAAGATAATCTAGGGGCTAAATCAAACTTCCTTTAAATATGAGCAAGCATGGGGCGGTGAGCCAATTATTGCTTAAAGGAAGTAGCTTCAGTTATATTCTTTGACTAAGCTAAATTAAACTTTTCTTTAAATATGTGCAAGCATGTAAGCACCTATTATTACTTAAAGAAAATTAGCTTATCGGCTAAGAATCGGAACTGGCGAGGATGTGTCCGTGAGCAGATGTAACTGGCCAGCATACTGACTCTAAGCGACTTCGGGTAAACGATGAACCATTACTTGAGAATAAGGATTTATTAGGTTAATCAATCTAAATTAGACCGAATCACAACCTATAAGGTGATCAGCATGAATTAGATAAATCTAAAATTATTATAAATTGGAGTCAGATTAAAATTCGGAGTTGGAAACAAATTAAAATAAATCTTAATGAATAAAAATATTTCTTTTCACATGTGCTAAAAGGCTTACATGCATTTAACCTTCACCCATGCTGTTAGTTCCGTCATAGGAAAATAGATGGGACCTTACACAGTGCTTAGCAGAGCCGATCGAAAGTCTTTCACGCTTCTTTCGGCCTTTTGGCTAGTGAATCTACATTCATCACATGATGACAATCACCAGGACCACTACTTATATCTTCAGCTGAAAGGTTACATTCATTTATATTAAACTACTCATTTCTAATTCCCCGAATATAATTCTATAAGTTCTAAGTAAGAAACACATGAATGACTGTGCCTTTGTAGAAGCTGCAGCTAAACTCTGGAGTTCATTTCAAGAAGGAGAGAAAATTATCAGGAATCTTTATCATGGAAGTGAATTAATCCTTTAACTGCATCCAGACTTGTACATATTAATCATATTGTCCACCATCCTCCTTTAAGGAGAGGTCCAAACAAAACACATGTATATGCTCCACATACTTGAGTGTGTCCAGTGTGTAGTCTGTATCCTCCAGCTTTTGGGAGAGCAGCTTGACTCCTGAATCTCCTGGATGATTGTAGCTCAGATCCAGCTCTCTCAGGTGTGAGGGGTTTGAACTCAAAGCTGAAGACAGAAAACCACAGCCTTCCTCTGTCACCATACAGCCAGACAATCTACAAACACACACACACACACACGAACGCACACACACACACACAGTCCACATCACATTAGTTCAGCAGACAGAAGACTTGTTATCTCCAGTACAGTAGAAATGTGGCGGTCCGTACCGCTGAGTGGGTGCTATTTGCATCGCAGCTAACATATTTCATCAGCCCATTTGTAAGTAGTAGCCTGTTTTTAACTCATATTTGGCCTGTTTTCTCTGTCCTATATAACTGTTTACAATCGTAAATCAAGACTATCAAACTCCGTCAATCAAATTAGAACTGGCTCTTTAATTTAAAATCTCTTCACCAGCACAGCATCGCAGGTCTCCTCTCAGGTGTAAACAAGCCACAGTTGTCATTATTATACAGATTTATGCTGCCGCTTTTCACGCTTGTGGCTTTTTCTTGCTTTCACTTTCTAGTTTGTTTGCGGACTTGTGTCTGTTCTTTCTTATGTGCCTCAAACTGTTTATGTACTAACTCATGCGTAATTGCACCCTTTTACACTACAATGTAAATAGTCGTGTGCTCAGCACGAACGCACTGGCTCACAGCTGGCCCAGGGCATGTGCAAATATGCATTTCCCCATGGAGGACGAGGAGCAGTTGCTGAGCAGGCCTAACCGGACCTGGATATCAGAGCTCTCTCTCTTTACAACGACCCCTCCAATGGCAGATCCATTTAAGGAAGGACCTTCTCTCTCAGGAACAGGGCATCATCTGGCACCCACGCCCATATCTCTGGAACCTCTACATGTGGTCAGAGACAGAAGACTTAGGTGACCTACCGGCTGCCATGGATAACACCATCACTCAGGCTAGAGCACCCTCTATGAGGCATGCCTACACCCTAAAGTGGAGTCTGTTCACTGAATGGTGCGCTTCTCACAGAGAAGACCCCCGGATTTGCCAGATCAATGTTGTGTTTTCCTTCCTTCAGGATAGGTTGAAGCAGAGGCTGTCACCCTCCACACTGAAGGTTTACGTTGCTGCCATCTTTGTTCATCATGACGCAGTGGATGGTAGCACGGTGGGAAGGCATAACCTCATCATCTGGTTCCTCCCCCTTGGGATCTCTCTGTAGTGCTCGCAAGCCTACACTGAGATTCTTTCGAACCACGTGACTCACTATGCTTGAGATTTCTGTCCCTGAACACAGCTCCGCTGATCGCTTCAAGTTATTCATGCCTAGGCCCTGGCCTGATTATGTAGCCAATGTTCCTACCACACCTTTAGAGACCAGGTAGTGATCCTGCAAGTGTTGCTTCTTGTGTGTATTGCCGCTTCCTGTTGAATCGCTGAATGCCTCCTCAATTGTAAGTCACTTTGGACAAAAGCATCAACTAAATGACTAAATGTAAATATATAGGACAGTAATGTGTATGTCATGCACATAATTTGATACTCAGACGCTGCATGTGAATGTCAGACCTCAGTGTCTCCAGTTTACAGTGTTGACTCTTCAGTCCATCAGAGAGCTTCTTCACTCCTGAATCCTGCAGGTCATTGTTACTCAGGTCCAGCTCTCTCAGGACACAGTTTGGGGATTGTAGAGCTGAAGATAAACTCTCACAACACTGCGCACTGAGTTTACAAATACACAATCTGAAGAAAAAACACAAATTACATGAACAATGTGATTATTAAAAATTCATGTTATGAAAAATAATTAAAACTACTTTGATTGTAAACCTCAGTGTCTCCAGTTTACAGTCTGGACTCTTCAGTCCATCAGAGAGAAGCTCCACTCCTGAATCCTGCAGGTCATTGTTACTCAGGTCCAGCTCTCTCAGGACACAGTTGGAGGATTGTAGAGCTGAAGACAAACTCTCACAACACTGCGCACTGAGTTTACATGTGGAAAATCTGAACCAGGAATAAAGAAATTTTATTAATATTGTGGCTTGTGTTAATTAGCTTAATGAAAAATAAAGCACTGTGAACTCTGACCTCAGTGTCTCCAGTTTACAGTTTGGACTCTTCAGTCCTTCAGCGATCATGTTCACTCCTGAATCCTGCAGGTCATTGTTACTCAGGTCCAGCTCTCTCAGAACACAGTGTGAGGACTGTAGAGCTGAAGACATAGCGTCACAGCATGTTTCATCAAGACCACAGCCGTCAAATCTGACAAAACAGAATACAATATGTTTTACAATGGTTCAGTAATGTAGGACTAAAGCTTTCTCTAAACAGCAGTGGGTAAAATTACTCACAGGGCCTTTCTGCATGACCTCACAGCTGGAATGAGTGCCCTGTAGTTTGATTCAGATGAGGTGAACCTCTTTGGGTTGAACTCATCCAGCACCTTCTCTGACATGAGCAGTACATAGACCAGCACTGTGCACATTGAAGAAGACAGTTTTCTTCCTGGGTCTGCTTGTGCACTGAGGTAACTCTGGATTTCCTCATATAATGACTGATCATTGAGCTCAAGTAAGCAGTAAAACAGGTTCACCGAAGCTTCCCCTGAGATGTTCTTTTCCTGCAGCTGTTTAACATGTTCAGTTATTTTTCTGATGCTCTCTGTTGTGTCTTCAGTATGTGGGAGCAGTTCTTTGAGTACTTTCTGACTGGATTGCAGTGAAATGCCCATCAGAAACCGCAGGAACAGGAACAGGTCCAGATGTCCTCTCTTTCTGAGCATTGCCTTATCGATGGCATTCTTTACCAAGTCATGGAACTGAAGCTTTTCTCTGGTTGTACTTTGTGACTCCTCAAAGAAAAACCGAAGCTCACTGCTGTTCCTCTCCAGAAAGCAGAAGAACACATACAGTGCAGCGAGGAACTCTTGAACACTCAGATGCACAAAGCAGAAGACCTTCACTTCAAGCAATACATGCTCGGTTTTAAAGATCTCCGCGATCATTCCTGTGAACTCAGTTTCTACACTCACATCAATGCCACACTCCTGCAGATCTTCCTCATAGAACACAATGTTTCCCTCTCTCAGTTGTTCGAAGGCTAGCTTGGCTAATTTCAGGATCATCTCTCTGTTTGACTTCAAGAGCTTCGTATGAACTCTTTCTTTTTGGGGATCATACTTCTGACTCTTCATTTTCTGGTTCTTCAGCAGGAAGTGAATGTACATTTCAGTGAGTGTGGTGCTGATGTTCTCGGTATTCTCCTTGAGTGTGTGCTGAAGAACGGTGGCCGTCATCCAGCAGAACCCAGGAATATGGCACATGATGTAGAGACTACGAGAGGTCTTGATGTGCGAGATGATTCTGGAGGCCTGATTCTCATCTGTGATCCTCTTTCTGAAGTATTCCACCCTCTGCTGCTCGGTGAATCCTCGCACCTCCGTGAACAATCCCACACATTCAAGAGGGATCTGATTGGCTGCTGCTGGTCGTGAGGTCACCCAGACTAGAGCAGATGGAAGCAGATTTCCTTGGACCAGACTGGTGAACAACTCATCTACAGATGATCTCTTGTCAACAGTATTCAGTGTTCCACTGTTAAAATCCAAAGGCAGACGACTCTCATCAAGCCCGTCAAATATAAATGCTAAATTACATTTCTCATATAGCTTTGATTTTTCCAGAGCCTTCAGTCCAGAATAAAACTCCAGCAGAAACTCATGCAGAGTGTACTCTTTACCTTTCATCGTGTTGATCACCCTGAATGGAAGCAGGAACACACAGTCTATATCCTCACTGGTTTCTCCTTCTGCCCAGTCCAGGATGAACTTGTGCACGGAGACGGTTTTTCCAATGCCCGCGATGCCCTTTGTCAGCACTGTTGTTTTATTACTCTTCTTCTTCAACACAGTAAACATTTCTTTACATTTGATTGGCCCGTCCTGTGCTTGTTCTCTATTGAAAGCGTCATCAATTGTCAGGATCTCGTGCTCCTGATTAACATCGCTCATATCTCCCTCTGTGATGAACAGCTCTGTGTAAACAGCCTTCAGATCCGCCTGTTTATTGTGTTCAAATATATATTCTGCTTTCTCCTTCATGTTGTTTTTATGTGTTTCCAAGAACTGTTTCAGTTCGTCCTCTGTTAAATAAAACAAATGATTCAAGTGAATCAAACAACACAGAAGGCAAAATCAATATCCTTAAAGGAGCAAGCTTTCACATCAGGTTTAGCATGCCGTTAGTAAACGGTTTACAACTCTCTTCAAGGTGAAGTAGACTTATATTTCTTTAGTTCCTATAGAATTACAAGACTCTTTATATAACAGACACCAGTGGCGGACTGGGACAGTATCTTGAGCTGGAAAAGATATTGTACCTCAATCCACTGAAGTGAATGAAGTTAAGAGGGGGGGGGGGGACTGATATATGAAATATTATTATATCTGTTAAATCTAAAACCTCTTAAGAGTTCAATTCCTATAACACCTGTATAAATGTGTTCAGTTCCTCTTATACATCATCACATCGGTGGATCTTAAGAATAACCTGAGTGACCTTGCCGCTCTGCGTGTTCCTCTGCTGTCTCTGAGCTCTTGTGTTGATCTGTGAGATGGAAGAGAATAATGCACAGAATGATGAGAGACATGCTGAGTCAGAGGACTCTTTAAGCTTTGTAAATCTCTTATAAATGACTATTAAAGTGTATAATGCTGTGGATATGTTCATATCCAGCACACCCGTCTGCAGCTCTGAACATGTCTGCAGCTGATCAGGCTATGAGCATCTGTCTACAGTGTTCTGTCTTCATAAAGTGTTCTTGTTCCAGTGTTATCCGGTTATTTTCAGCGTATCTCAGCTGTCTGTTCCTCTTGTTCTTTGTTCAAGCTTATTTTCCATATTTGCTAAATGAGTATCTGATGATAGTTTGTGTGCTCCTGGGATGATGTTGTTCTCTCTCTATTTGAGGTATGAAATGTGTAAACACAGTTGGATTATGATTCTGCTAATGCTCGACAGTCACGCAGGCTACTGATGACAGAGGAACTGGAAGACTATTGCTTTACAGCAGGGCTGCCCAAACTCAATAGTTTAGCTTTACACACATGTCGGGAAGTTTCTAGTACAGTTCAAGACTACCAGAGTCTATTAAGCAGGTGTGAGTTGGAGAGTTCTCTGCAGAGTTTAGCTCCAGCCTCCTCCAACTCACACCTGCTTAATAGACTCTGGTAGTCTTGATTAGCTGGATCAGCGGTGTTTGATCAGGGTCAGAACTCTAGCATTCTCACTTAAATAGGAATAGGATTCAGTAGCACTGAGCATGATGCTAATTACAGTTAATGAGCAGTGTGTGTGAGTGAGCAGACGTGCAGCGATGTACCGGCTCCTGCAGGGGTGGAGTTGTAGTAGTTGTTCACAGAGCCTATGTAGTTTCCAGTGAGTACAGGAGCATTTACAGTTGCTTTTGTTTCAGCCTTCACATCAACACTGACTCCATGAGCACTGCTGCTCGTCTGACCTGCAATACAGGAGTTTACAACTCTATCATTACTGAAAATACTCCTTTGTGTCCGCATGTGTGTGTTTTACGTATTTATTGTCTTTTTTACAGGCTGTATTAACTGTTGATAGTGTATAGATTTGAAGTATGTTGTTGTATTTTGTCTGAAGCTAGCACTGAAGCTTCTGACTCATTATAGCACATGTGCTGCTGCTGATGTGACGATACAAATGATTTGATTTACTATTAAACTGGGGATTCATTCTGCTGTGGCCACTCCTGATAAAGCAGAGACTGAGCTGAAGGAAAGTGAGGGAGTGATAAGACTATTAATAACTCATTTACACATGTGGAGGGAATCTCACAGAGGAGAGAGATGGAGCTAACTGACCAAGTGAACAGAGCGTTCCAGCCGGAACAGATGAGGTGAAGGTTAGTGTGGCTTCATCTGCAAATCAATGTCAGTTGCTTTAACAGCATCGATGGTGTAACACTTAGATCATGATCAGAATATGGCCACGAAAATAGAGCTGAACATTCGCTTGGTTGTTCAAGCGTAACACCAGATGATTAAATGTTTAAGCACAGAGAGGGATCAGCTGAACACTGAGGAGCACTACTGTGGTCAGGATGCCATGATGGACCACCAACACCATGGAGAACCACGTGTGAGTGATCAGATCTGTCCCAATAGCACAACAGCAGAAGCGACAAACACAGAATCAGCAGTGCGTTGCTATTGATGTTAATAGCATCGTAATCATGAAGCCATGATGTGTTCACACGTGGTTCCCTGCTTTTTCAAATCTGGGTCATCCTGTTGTGACCTGGCCCACAGCACTATAGCCAGGGCATGATGGGAAACGGTTTAGAGATGATTTACGTGCTATATTAGGTTGTTTTGTTATAAATATTTGAGTTGGCGTCTGTGGATTAAGCTCAATATTTGCTTGGTTTGTAAAATATTGGCCATAATCATCAGCAGCAGCAGTGTGGTGTGTAAAGGACGCCCCTGGTCATGTGGTGCTGTTCAGTTTTGTGCTCAGTTTTAAAATAGCTAACAGATTATTTATTCGGTCAGTTCTCTCGCAGACACTCGTGGTCGTGTGGCGTACAGGACATGAGTGCTCTACCCACTGGCTTTCTAAATCATAGAAAGTTAGGGTTAGCACCCCGCTAGCCATCCCAATTAATCATACAAGTTATTTTAGCTCCAGCTAGACCCATGTACAGCTAGTTGTTACAACACTTATAGTCCAGCAATGTTTTGGTGCTAGTTAAGAACCTTTGCTTTGGGTGTTAAAGGGCATAGAAGTTATGTATAACTATGTTCTGCTGTAAACCAGCACCGGAAGTGCCCTGGAGGAAAGGGGTGGGCGCCCCCTGCTGGCCTCACTAACACCTCCTCCAGAGTTCTCCATGTGGTCTCCAATCTAGACTCGGCTTAGTCCCTTTATTAATCAGGGGTCGCTACAGTGGAATGAACCACCAACTTATCCAGCATATGTTTTACACAGCGGATGCCCTTCCAGCTGCAACCAATCACTGGGAAACACCCATACACACTCATTCACACACACACTCATACACTACGGAAAATTTAGCCTACCCAATCCCCCTATAGCGCATGTGTCTGGACTGTGTGGGAGACCAGAGCACCCGGAGGAAACCCACACCAACACGGGGAGAACATGCAAACTCCACACAGAAATGCCAACTGATCCATAATGGCCTTCTCTATATTAGGTCTGGATATCTGCAGAAAGAACGACTGCTTCACCAGTGTTAACATCTGAACCATGAGTTAGGAAAAGAGGGCCTTGTTTTTAGGACCAGGTTTAATTTTTCCAAAGTCTAGCAATGACTGAATTCATGATTAAAGCGAAATACGCTGTGATTTCCTCTAACTGAGAACTATAAAGAAAAAGGCTGAACACTTTACTCTTCCAGCAGGTGGCGCTCAAACAGCAGAAATAATGTTTGCTTTGCTAGTGCTGTAAATAAAGCATCTCGGGTTAATGTTCAGTGTACAGAGCTAATGTTAAACTGAAAATAGCCTCTGATTGTTTTTGAAGACAGTAGGTTCTCCTTTTAGACACGTTAAAAAACCCTTTCATCAAATCAGTGAGCCGATGGTGTCTCATTTACACACTACAGTCACAGTGAATTTAATTTTGAAGTCGACTTTACCTTGTTTGAGTTCATTCTCCGGCTGCTCATCCTGAGGCAAACGCTGATGTTTACACTTCCTTCTTCTCCATCCACAGCTGCAGGACAACAACAACAACAACATCAACAACTGTACGTGTGTTCTGTACATCATCTGCCAATAACAGATCTAACAGTTGTCCTGAATTATTCTGACACTACACACACTCTCTACACAGTGTGTGTCTGATAGATGACAGATTTAAATATCTGTGTGTGTGTGTGTGTGTGTGTGTGTGTGTGTGTGTGTTTAATGAAATAGTTTTAACTCACCATAAATAACGAGGATGTTTCTTATCCTCCGCTGAGCTGGCATCACTCTCTTGTCTCTTCATTTTCAGAAGTGACTGTGGAAAGGGAAGTTTTCTGGAGATCTGAAACTGCTAAATCAGACCTGTTCCTGTAAAACAACTGAATCAGTTTACAAAGAAACTCACAGAAGGAGAGTGAAACTGTGGAGAAATCCACTGAGAGAGCAACACAACAGCTCGTCTGACAGAGAGAGACAAGCCATGCTGTCTTTATCTCTGCTAGAGTAATGCTGAGCATCACAACAGGGCTGAGGATCCACATGCAGAGTTTATTAGCAGTGTGACCAGTTTTCCTCACCGGAGTTTAAGGGCTGCCGTGTCCAAAAGCAAAGTTACTTGTCCACACACAAATGAACGATGAGCACTAGATATGCTGAAAGTCACAATCCTCATAAACACAAATGGAGTTAAGATGTGAAATATTACAACTTTAGTGGCATTACTGAAGTGCAGCACATGTAAACACCGCAATCTATTATCATCGTGTAGGACTTTTAGCCACATTTTACAACCGGATTAAAAATGAAAAAAAGAAAAAAAAAAACAAAGTTTTCTTTCATTCAGAACTCAAACTTCATTAAAACAGCTCTCTCCTGTCAGTCCACACTCACTCCAGCAGCTCAGAGTTTGTCCAGTCAGTAGAGTCTGTAGTGCTCTGCAGTGTTTATGTCCTTTACAGCAGAATTCATTTAAATAGAAGTAAAATACCATTCATTACACAGGAAACTCTTGTGAAAACGCACAAAAATCAATAAAACAAACAGAAACTTCTGATGAACTGTGTTTCTTGTTGATTTCTCCTTCGCTAAAGTCAGTTCAGACTGCGCTGCTGCTGCTGCAGAGTTTTCCTTCGCGCTTCACTAAATCATGTGTGCTCACGGACGGGCTGAGCAGCGGCTCCTTCTTATTGGAAGTACTGTTACACAGTAGCCCACACACTAATGTTAATCAGAGTAACTTGAAGAACATCACTGATAAACACGAGCGGACATCAGTGAAGCGCAAACACAACTTTACAAAGGAAAACTCAGGCAGCAGCGCAGTCTGAAGCGGCTTTAGCGGAGGCAAATTCAGCAGAAATACAGCTCATCAGAAGAACATGTGTCTGTTTACTTTGTTTTGAATTTAGTTTGTCTTATTTTTTGCTTTTTGACCAGTTTTTTTTCATCAAATTTAACCCCGTAGTTAAACTGAATCTTTTGAAAAGGTTTCTCCTGTTAGCTCTTATCCACAAGCTACTGATTTAAACATGCCTGATCATCCTCGGACTGGAAATAAAACAATTCTCAGAGTTACTCACAGTCACTACACTAGCAGTGTAACCATTCCTTCACTGTCACTATGCATCGACTACACATCCTGCCGAAACACACGCATCGACTTTGTATATGTAAATGTAAATAATCACTTTCATATACAAGAAATGAACCGTTCTTGGTTATATGACGATGTATAAGGTCAAAAATAACATAGATCTGATATTACTTATAAACACTTACCGTACACGCAGAATTGCGGCATGCAGTTCCGACCCCGCAAACCGAAACCGAAACCAACCGGACTGAAGAGCTGAGAACGAAACAGCGAGCACGCGCAAACAGAGGCTCCTCGAGACTGCGCGTTCAGAACAGACAAGAGACGCATAAACGAGCCGAGCCGGGACTCTGCCACAAACACACGAGTAAACATGAGCAGAGTCCAGACACATGCTCTCTGTGAATTACTGAACACATCCATGACTTCCTGCAGAGTAGCTGATCATGGTGAGGGTTCCGTCTCTAAATAATTACCATGTTACAGTAAACTACACTTCTCTATAATTGTCTTGTACACTCATGTCCTCTCTGTACTGGAAGCTCCATTCTCCAGGACAAAAACAACACTCGAGTACAAACTGGAAATAAAGTTAAGATAAACCTACAGACACTATGGAGACCAGCTCAGAAGAACAGTCCAGCCTTTAATGAGCCCATCATGAGGTACTAAATCAAAATGAGCTGATTAAAAAGCCCAAATCATGAGTTAATAACTGGACATGATGATTTACCAAGTCAAAAGGGTTAAACACAGTGGAAATGTTCATTATTTAAAGCATTTAGTCATGTTAAATCTAAATATAGAGTTCACATCACATCTATCTTCACCCTCTCTGCTGGGTAACCCATTCTCTCATCACTGAGTCATTTAGAGAAACTCATTATAGACTATTTAGGGTTAACTCAAATGAAGTGCTTCAATCTGATGGATGACTGAGTTCTGGCTTCTCCATTACTCACTGACCGCTGTTTTAACTCTCAGATTATGACCCAAATAAGGTCTTCAAATGCCCTTTACTAGACAGAGTTTACTGTAACGTCATATATATATATGTCAGTGTGGGTACACGCTTCTGGACCTCCTCTTTACACATTGGGCTCAATGGGAAATCAGCTGTTATTAAGATGACTGTAGAATAACAGATAATTCTCTGTACCCCCCTATAATAATGGTTTAGTCCAAACTCATTCAAACCCAGTAAAGCTTTGAGTCCCGCCCTCGCGGGTGAAGAGGACCAATCAGTGTTGAGGCAGCAGCTGAAGTTAGAGATGATTGGTGGATAAGCAGGAGGCTGACGGACAGATTGAAATGAAAGCTAAAGCTCCAGCAGAACTCTGCCAGAGTCAGGCTAAAGGTCTCCTCAGCAGCGGAGGCAGAACTACAGCACAGCAGCTCATAGAGGAAGAGCTTCACCAGGACTCTGACAGATCAGTGTTTGATCATGATGGACACTGCTGAAGCTGAACGCAGGACTCTGATTGGCTGATCTATATTGAAGATGTGCCGTTATTTCCCTATAAACACACAGCTGAACAGGCAGGGGCACTACATTATACACTCCTGGGGAATAATTCACCAGCCTCTGCTCAATAACTAATATAGATTAGGGCTGAACACATGACTGCAGTGAGTCTCGTCAGTAAACACACACACACTGAGGGAACACAGAGACAGCATGAGGGAAAACAGCAACAGAGTTTATTACAATGAAAAGAGGAAGGTCAGAAGGCGTCAGTGGGAGGGTCAGCGTCCGCGTCTGGAGGGCCGTCTGAACCCACCGCCCTTCACCTTCTTCCTCACGCCGCTCGACTGCTCGCCATCTTCATCCACTTCCTGTGCTGCACTCGGCCGCTTCCTCTTCTCAGAGCTCTCCTTCATTTCCTGAACACACACACACACACACACACACACACACACACACACACACACACATCAGCACAACACAAATCAGCAGAACACACACACACACCAGCACAACACACAGAGGTGGTGTACGTACAATGCGTGCAAACCGCTGCGCTTCGCTCACTCGCTCCACCAGCATCATCACTTCCTCTTCCTGTGTGGGGAAAGCTGGAAGTTTCTTCCCAATCAGCGCTTCAATCCGCTGGAAGAGCTCCACATCATACCTGCACACACACACACACACACACACACACACACACACACACACACACACGCTCTGAGATGGGGATCAAGACAAACAGGGAGAAAAATATTGTGTTGTTCCACAAGGGGACGACATCAGAGTAATAAACATGGACACTGACTGTGTGACGAAGGTGATGGACTTCCCAGACCTCCCTGCTCTGGCGGTGCGGCCCACACGGTGGATATAATCCTGCAGAGAACAGAGTCCAGCAGTTATAACAACTCGTAAACATGACTCCAGCAGTTATGACAGCACACAGACATGACTCCAGCAGTTATAACAGCACACAGACATGACTCCAGCAGTTATAACAGCACGCAGACATGACTCCAGCAGTTATAACAGCACGCAGACATGACTTCAGCAGTTATAACAGCACACAGACATGACTCCAGCAGTTATAACAGCACACAGACATGACTCCAGCAGTTATAACAGCACGCAGACATGACTCCAGCAGTTATAACAGCACGCAGACATGACTTCAGCAGTTATAACAGCACACAGACATGACTCCAGCAGTTATAACAGCACGCAGACATGACTCCAGCAGTTATAACAGCACGCAGACATGACTTCAGCAGTTATAACAGCACACAGACATGACTTCAGCAGTTATAACACCTCATAAACGTGACTTCAGCAGTTATAACAGCTCAAAAACATAACTCCAGCAGTTATAGCAGCTCATAAGGATGACTGAAGCAGTTATAGCAACACTAACATGACTCCAGCAGTTATAACAGCACACAGACATGACTCCAGCAGTTAAAACAGCACACAGACATGACTCCAGCAGTTAAAACAGCACACAGACATGACTCCAGCAGTTATAACAGCACGCAGACATGACTCCAGCAGTTATAACAGCACACAGACATGACTCCAGCAGTTATAACAGCACACAGACATGACTCCAGCAGTTAAAACAGCACACAGACATGACTCCAGCAGTTAAAACAGCACACAAACGTGACTCCAGCAGTTAAAACAGCACGCAGACGTGACTCCAGCAGTTATAACAGCACGCAGACATGACTCCAGCAGTTATAACAGCACACAGACATGACTCCAGCAGTTAAAACAGCACACAGACGTGACTCCAGCAGTTAAAACAGCACGCAGACATGACTCCAGCAGTTATAACAGCACACAGACATGACTCCAGCAGTTAAAACAGCACACAGACGTGACTCCAGCAGTTATAACAGCACGCAGACATGACTCCAGCAGTTATAACAGCACGCAGACATGACTCCAGCAGTTATAAGAGCTCACTGACATGACTCCAGCAGTTATAACAGCACGCAGACATGACTCCAGCAGTTATAACAGCACACAGACGTGACTCCAGCAGTTATAACAGCACACAGACGTGACTCCAGCAGTTATATCAGCACACAGACGTGACTCCAGCAGTTATAACAGCACACAGACATGACTCCAGCAGTTATAACAGCACACAGACATGACTCCAGCAGTTAAAACAGCACACAGACATGACTCCAGCAGTTATAACATCACGCAGACATGACTCCAGCAGTTATAACAGCACGCAGACATGACTCCAGCAGTTATAACAGCACGCAGACATGACTCCAGCAGTTATAACAGCACGCAGACATGACTCCAGCAGTTATAACAGCACGCAGACATGACTCCAGCAGTTATAACAGCACACAGACGTGACTCCAGCAGTTATAACAGCACGCATACGTGACTCCAGCAGTTATAACAGCACACAGACGTGACTCCAGCAGTTATAACAGCACGCATACGTGACTCCAGCAGTTATAACAGCACGCAGACATGACTCCAGCAGTTATAACAGCACGCAGACATGACTCCAGCAGTTATAACAGCACGCAGACATGACTCCAGCAGTTATAACAGCACACAGACGTGACTCCAGCAGTTATAACAGCACACAGACATGACTCCAGCAGTTATAACAGCACACAGACATGACTCCAGCAGTTATATCAGCACACAGACATGACTCCAGCAGTTATATCAGCACACAGACATGACTCCAGCAGTTATTACAGCACACAGACATGACTCCAGCAGTTATAACAGCACACAGACATGACTCCAGCAGTTATAACAGCACACAGACATGACTCCAGCAGTTATAACAGCACACAGACGTGACTCCAGCAGTTATAACAGCACACAGACGTGACTCCAGCAGTTATAACAGCACACAGACGTGACTCCAGCAGTTATAACAGCACACAGACGTGACTCCAGGAGTTATAACAGCACACAGACGTGACTCCAGCAGTTATAACAGCACACAGACATGACTCCAGCAGTTATAACAGCACACAGACATGACTCCAGCAGTTATAACAACACACAGACATGACTACAGCAGTTAAACAGCTCATAAACATGGCTCCAGCAGTTATAACAGCACACAGACATGACTTCAGCAGTTATAACAGCACACAGACATGACTTCAGCAGTTATAACACCTCATAAACGTGACTTCAGCAGTTATAACAGCTCAAAAACATAACTCCAGCAGTTATAGCAGCTCATAAAGATGACTCCAGCAGTTATAACGGCTCATGAACATGACTGAAGCAGTTATAGCAACACTAACATGACTCCAGCAGTTATAAAAGCACACAGACATGACTCCAGCAGTTAAAACAGCACACAGACGTGACTCCAGCAGTTATAACAGCACGCAGACATGACTCCAGCAGTTATAACAGCACGCAGACATGACTCCAGCAGTTATAACAGCACACAGACATGACTTCAGCAGTTATAACAGCACACAGACATGACTTCAGCAGTTATAACACCTCATAAACGTGACTTCAGCAGTTATAACAGCTCAAAAACATAACTCCAGCAGTTATAGCAGCTCATAAAGATGACTCCAGCAGTCATAACGGCTCATGAACATGACTGAAGCAGTTATAGCAACACTAACATGACTCCAGCAGTTATAACAGCACACAGACATGACTCCAGCAGTTATAACAGCACACAGACATGACTCCAGCAGTTAAAACAGCTCGCAGACGTGACTCCAGCAGTTATAACAGCACGCAGACATGACTCCAGCAGTTATAACAGCACGCAGACATGACTCCAGCAGTTATAACAGCACACAGACGTGACTCCAGCAGTTATAACAGCACGCAGACATGACTCCAGCAGTTATAACAGCACGCAGACATGACTCCAGCAGTTATAAGAGCTCACTGACATGACTCCAGCAGTTATAACAGCACGCAGACATGACTCCAGCAGTTATAACAGCACACAGACGTGACTCCAGCAGTTATAACAGCACACAGACGTGACTCCAGCAGTTATATCAGCACACAGACGTGACTCCAGCAGTTATATCAGCACACAGACATGACTCCAGCAGTTATAACAGCACACAGACATGACTCCAGCAGTTATAACAGCACACAGACATGACTCCAGCAGTTATAACATCACGCAGACATGACTCCAGCAGTTATAACAGCACGCAGACATGACTCCAGCAGTTATAACAGCACGCAGACATGACTCCAGCAGTTATAACAGCACGCAGACATGACTCCAGCAGTTATAACAGCACGCAGACATGACTCCAGCAGTTATAACAGCACACAGACGTGACTCCAGCAGTTATAACAGCACGCATACGTGACTCCAGCAGTTATAACAGCACACAGACGTGACTCCAGCAGTTATAACAGCACGCATACGTGACTCCAGCAGTTATAACAGCACGCAGACATGACTCCAGCAGTTATAACAGCACGCAGACATGACTCCAGCAGTTATAACAGCACGCAGACATGACTCCAGCAGTTATAACAGCACACAGACGTGACTCCAGCAGTTATAACAGCACACAGACATGACTCCAGCAGTTATAACAGCACACAGACATGACTCCAGCAGTTATATCAGCACACAGACATGACTCCAGCAGTTATATCAGCACACAGACATGACTCCAGCAGTTATTACAGCACACAGACATGACTCCAGCAGTTATAACAGCACACAGACATGACTCCAGCAGTTATAACAGCACACAGACATGACTCCAGCAGTTATAACAGCACACAGACGTGACTCCAGCAGTTATAACAGCACACAGACGTGACTCCAGCAGTTATAACAGCACACAGACGTGACTCCAGCAGTTATAACAGCACACAGACGTGACTCCAGCAGTTATAACAGCACACAGACGTGACTCCAGGAGTTATAACAGCACACAGACGTGACTCCAGCAGTTATAACAGCACACAGACGTGACTCCAGCAGTTATAACAGCACACAGACATGACTCCAGCAGTTATAACAGCACACAGACATGACTCCAGCAGTTATAATAACACACAGACATGACTACAGCAGTTAAACAGCTCATAAACATGGCTCCAGCAGTTATAACAGCACACAGACATGACTTCAGCAGTTATAACAGCACACAGACATGACTTCAGCAGTTATAACACCTCATAAACGTGACTTCAGCAGTTATAACAGCTCAAAAACATAACTCCAGCAGTTATAGCAGCTCATAAAGATGACTCCAGCAGTTATAACAGCACACAGACATGACTCCAGCAGTTAAAACAGCACACAGACGTGACTCCAGCAGTTATAACAGCACGCAGACATGACTCCAGCAGTTATAACAGCACGCAGACATGACTCCAGCAGTTATAACAGCACACAGACATGACTCCAGCAGTTATAACAGCACACAGACATGACTTCAGCAGTTATAACACCTCATAAACGTGACTTCAGCAGTTATAACAGCTCAAAAACATAACTCCAGCAGTTATAGCAGCTCATAAAGATGACTCCAGCAGTCATAACGGCTCATGAACATGACTGAAGCAGTTATAGCAACACTAACATGACTCCAGCAGTTATAACAGCACACAGACATGACTCCAGCAGTTAAAACAGCACGCAGACGTGACTCCAGCAGTTATAACAGCACGCAGACATGACTCCAGCAGTTATAACAGCACGCAGACATGACTCCAGCAGTTATAACAGCACACAGACGTGACTCCAGCAGTTATAACAGCACGCAGACATGACTCCAGCAGTTATAACAGCACGCAGACATGACTCCAGCAGTTATAAGAGCTCACTGACATGACTCCAGCAGTTATAACAGCACGCAGACATGACTCCAGCAGTTATAACAGCACACAGACGTGACTCCAGCAGTTATAACAGCACACAGACGTGACTCCAGCAGTTATATCAGCACACAGACGTGACTCCAGCAGTTATAACAGCACACAGACATGACTCCAGCAGTTATAACAGCACACAGACATGACTCCAGCAGTTAAAACAGCACACAGACATGACTCCAGCAGTTATAACATCACGCAGACATGACTCCAGCAGTTATAACAGCACGCAGACATGACTCCAGCAGTTATAACAGCACGCAGACATGACTCCAGCAGTTATAACAGCACGCAGACATGACTCCAGCAGTTATAACAGCACGCAGACATGACTCCAGCAGTTATAACAGCACACAGACGTGACTCCAGCAGTTATAACAGCACGCATACGTGACTCCAGCAGTTATAACAGCACACAGACGTGACTCCAGCAGTTATAACAGCACGCATACGTGACTCCAGCAGTTAAAACAGCACGCAGACATGACTCCAGCAGTTATAACAGCACGCAGACATGACTCCAGCAGTTATAACAGCACGCAGACATGACTCCAGCAGTTATAACAGCACACAGACGTGACTCCAGCAGTTATAACAGCACACAGACATGACTCCAGCAGTTATAACAGCACACAGACATGACTCCAGCAGTTATATCAGCACACAGACATGACTCCAGCAGTTATATCAGCACACAGACATGACTCCAGCAGTTATTACAGCACACAGACATGACTCCAGCAGTTATAACAGCACACAGACATGACTCCAGCAGTTATAACAGCACACAGACATGACTCCAGCAGTTATAACAGCACACAGACGTGACTCCAGGAGTTATAACAGCACACAGACGTGACTCCAGCAGTTATAACAGCACACAGACGTGACTCCAGCAGTTATAACAGCACACAGACATGACTCCAGCAGTTATAACAGCACACAGACATGACTCCAGCAGTTATAATAACACACAGACATGACTACAGCAGTTAAACAGCTCATAAACATGGCTCCAGCAGTTATAACAGCACACAGACATGACTTCAGCAGTTATAACAGCACACAGACATGACTTCAGCAGTTATAACACCTCATAAACGTGACTTCAGCAGTTATAACAGCTCAAAAACATAACTCCAGCAGTTATAGCAGCTCATAAAGATGACTCCAGCAGTTATAACAGCACACAGACGTGACTCCAGCAGTTATAACAGCACGCAGACATGACTCCAGCAGTTATAACAGCACGCAGACATGACTCCAGCAGTTATAACAGCACACAGACATGACTTCAGCAGTTATAACAGCACACAGACATGACTTCAGCAGTTATAACACCTCATAAACGTGACTTCAGCAGTTATAACAGCTCAAAAACATAACTCCAGCAGTTATAGCAGCTCATAAAGATGACTCCAGCAGTCATAACGGCTCATGAACATGACTGAAGCAGTTATAGCAACACTAACATGACTCCAGCAGTTATAACAGCACACAGACATGACTCCAGCAGTTAAAACAGCACGCAGACGTGACTCCAGCAGTTATAACAGCACGCAGACATGACTCCAGCAGTTATAACAGCACGCAGACATGACTCCAGCAGTTATAACAGCACACAGACGTGACTCCAGCAGTTATAACAGCACGCAGACATGACTCCAGCAGTTATAACAGCACGCAGACATGACTCCAGCAGTTATAAGAGCTCACTGACATGACTCCAGCAGTTATAACAGCACGCAGACATGACTCCAGCAGTTATAACAGCACACAGACGTGACTCCAGCAGTTATAACAGCACACAGACGTGACTCCAGCAGTTATATCAGCACACAGACGTGACTCCAGCAGTTATAACAGCACACAGACATGACTCCAGCAGTTATAACAGCACACAGACATGACTCCAGCAGTTAAAACAGCACACAGACATGACTCCAGCAGTTATAACAGCACGCAGACATGACTCCAGCAGTTATAACAGCACGCAGACATGACTCCAGCAGTTATAACAGCACGCAGACATGACTCCAGCAGTTATAACAGCACGCAGACATGACTCCAGCAGTTATAACAGCACGCAGACATGACTCCAGCAGTTATAACAGCACACAGACGTGACTCCAGCAGTTATAACAGCACGCATACGTGACTCCAGCAGTTATAACAGCACACAGACGTGACTCCAGCAGTTATAACAGCACGCAGACGTGACTCCAGCAGTTATAACAGCACGCAGACATGACTCCAGCAGTTATAACAGCACGCAGACATGACTCAGCAGTTATAACAGCACGCAGACGTGACTCCAGCAGTTATAACAGCACACAGACGTGACTCCAGCAGTTATAACAGCACACAGACATGACTCCAGCAGTTATAACAGCACACAGACATGACTCCAGCAGTTATATCAGCACACAGACATGACTCCAGCAGTTATATCAGCACACAGACATGACTCCAGCAGTTATTACAGCACACAGACATGACTCCAGCAGTTATAACAGCACACAGACATGACTCCAGCAGTTATAACAGCACACAGACATGACTCCAGCAGTTATAACAGCACACAGACGTGACTCCAGCAGTTATAACAGCACACAGACGTGACTCCAGCAGTTATAACAGCACACAGACGTGACTCCAGCAGTTATAACAGCACACAGACGTGACTCCAGCAGTTATAACAGCACACAGACGTGACTCCAGGAGTTATAACAGCACACAGACGTGACTCCAGCAGTTATAACAGCACACAGACGTGACTCCAGCAGTTTATAACAGCACACAGACATGACTCCAGCAGTTATAACAGCACACAGACATGACTCCAGCAGTTATAATAACACACAGACATGACTACAGCAGTTAAACAGCTCATAAACATGGCTCCAGCAGTTATAACAGCACACAGACATGACTTCAGCAGTTATAACAGCACACAGACATGACTTCAGCAGTTATAACACCTCATAAACGTGACTTCAGCAGTTATAACAGCTCAAAACATAACTCCAGCAGTTATAGCAGCTCATAAAGATGACTCCAGCAGTTATAAACAGCACACAGACATGACTCCAGCAGTTAAAACAGCACACAGACGTGACTCCAGCAGTTATAACAGCACGCAGACATGACTCCAGCAGTTATAACAGCACGCAGACATGACTCCAGCAGTTATAACAGCACACAGACATGACTTCAGCAGTTATAACAGCACACAGACATGACTTCAGCAGTTATAACACCTCATAAACGTGACTTCAGCAGTTATAACAGCTCAAAAACATAACTCCAGCAGTTATAGCAGCTCATAAAGATGACTCCAGCAGTCATAACGGCTCATGAACATGACTGAAGCAGTTATAGCAACACTAACATGACTCCAGCAGTTATAACAGCACACAGACATGACTCCAGCAGTTATAACAGCACACAGACATGACTCCAGCAGTTAAAACAGCACGCAGACGTGACTCCAGCAGTTATAACAGCACGCAGACGTGACTCCAGCAGTTATAACAGCACGCAGACATGACTCCAGCAGTTATAACAGCACACAGACATGACTCCAGCAGTTATAACAGCACACAGACATGACTCCAGCAGTTATAACAGCACACAGACGTGACTCCAGCAGTTAAAACAGCACACAGACGTGACTCCAGCAGTTATAACAGCACACAGACGTGACTCCAGCAGTTATAACAGCACACAGACGTGACTCCAGCAGTTATAACAGCACACAGACGTGACTCCAGGAGTTATAACAGCACACAGACATGACTCCAGCAGTTAAAACAGCACGCAGACGTGACTCCAGCAGTTAAAACAGCACGCAGACGTGACTCCAGCAGTTATAACAGCACGCAGACATGACTCCAGCAGTTATAACAGCACACAGACATGACTCCAGCAGTTAAAACAGCACACAGACGTGACTCCAGCAGTTATAACAGCACGCAGACGTGACTCCAGCAGTTATAACAGCACGCAGACATGACTCCAGCAGTTATAAGAGCTCACTGACATGACTCCAGCAGTTATAACAGCACGCAGACATGACTCCAGCAGTTATAACAGCACACAGACGTGACTCCAGCAGTTATAACAGCACACAGACGTGACTCCAGCAGTTATATCAGCACACAGACATGACTCCAGCAGTTATAACAGCACACAGACATGACTCCAGCAGTTAAAACAGCACACAGACATGACTCCAGCAGTTATAACATCACGCAGACATGACTCCAGCAGTTATAACAGCACGCAGACATGACTCCAGCAGTTATAACAGCACGCAGACATGACTCCAGCAGTTATAACAGCACGCAGACATGACTCCAGCAGTTATAACAGCACGCAGACATGACTCCAGCAGTTATAACAGCACACAGACGTGACTCCAGCAGTTATAACAGCACACAGACGTGACTCCAGCAGTTATAACAGCACACAGACATGACTCCAGCAGTTATAACAGCACACAGACATGACTCCAGCAGTTATATCAGCACACAGACATGACTCCAGCAGTTATATCAGCACGCAGACATGACTCCAGCAGTTATAACAGCACACAGACATGACTCCAGCAGTTATAACAGCACACAGACATGACTCCAGCAGTTATAACAGCACACAGACATGACTCCAGCAGTTATAACAGCACACAGACGTGACTCCAGCAGTTATAACAGCACACAGACGTGACTCCAGCAGTTATAACAGCACACAGACGTGACTCCAGCAGTTATAACAGCACACAGACGTGACTCCAGGAGTTATAACAGCACACAGACGTGACTCCAGGAGTTATAACAGCACACAGACGTGACTCCAGCAGTTATAACAGCACACAGACGTGACTCCAGCAGTTATAACAGCACACAGACGTGACTCCAGCAGTTATATCAGCACACAGACATGACTCCAGCAGTTATAACAGCACACAGACGTGACTCCAGCAGTTATAACAGCACACAGACGTGACTCCAGCAGTTATAACAGCACACAGACGTGACTCCAGCAGTTATAACAGCACACAGACGTGACTCCAGCAGTTATAACAGCACACAGACGTGACTCCAGCAGTTATAACAGCACACAGACGTGACTCCAGCAGTTAAAACAGCACACAGACATGACTCCAGCAGTTAAAACAGCACGCAGACGTGACTCCAGCAGTTATAACAGCACACAGACGTGACTCCAGCAGTTATAACAGCACACAGACGTGACTCCAGCAGTTATATCAGCACGCAGACATGACTCCAGCAGTTATATCAGCACGCAGACATGACTCCAGCAGTTAAAACAGCACACAGACATGACTCCAGCAGTTAAAACAGCACACAGACATGACTCCAGCAGTTAAAACAGCACGCAGACATGACTCCAGCAGTTATATCAGCACGCAGACATGACTCCAGCAGTTATAACAGCACACAGACATGACTCCAGCAGTTATAACAGCACACAGACATGACTCCAGCAGTTATAACAGCACACAGACATGACTCCAGCAGTTATAACAGCACACAGACATGACTCCAGCAGTTATAACAGCACACAGACATGACTCCAGCAGTTATAACAGCTCACAGACATGACTCCAGCAGTTATAACAGCTCACAGACATGACTCCAGCAGTTATAACAGCTCACTGACATGACTCCAGCAGTTATAACAGCTCACTGACATGACTCCAGCAGTTATAACAGCACACAGACATGACTCCAGCAGTTATAACAGCTCACAGACATGACTCCAGCAGTTATAACAGCTCACTGACATGACTCCAGCAGTTATAACAGCACACAGACATGACTCCAGCAGTTATAACAGCTCACAGACATGACTCCAGCAGTTTTAACAGCTCACAGACATGACTCCAGCAGTTATAACAGCTCACTGACATGACTCCAGCAGTTATATCAGCTGTACCTTGGAGTGTGTGGGAATGTCGAAGTTGATGACGCAGTCCACGTGTGGGATGTCGAGTCCTCGTGATGCCACATCTGTCGCCAGCAGCACCGAGCGGGACTTTGACTTGAACTTGTTGAGGGCACCGAGACGTTTGTTCTGCACACACGCACACACAGGTCATTTGAACACACGCATACGCACGCACACACACACACGCGCTCACACACAGACGTCAGCGGCGATGCCTCCACAGGTGTGTTGGTGTACCTGACTCATCTGGCCGTGCAGAGGGATGGCGGTGATGCCCAGGTTGCGCAGCAGCAGCGCCACACGCTGGGTGTTGTTGCAGGTGCCACAGAATACCATGAAGGAGTTTCCCGCCAGCTCGTTCAGGATGGAGACCAGATAACAGTCCTGCACACACACACACACACACACACACACACACACACACACTGAGTGCTGGAGGAGAGGACACACACACGTCCTGTGTGCAGAGAGAGAGAGAGACAGACAGACCTTATATTTGGAGGGGATGAAGATGTAGAACTGCTGCAGTTTGTCCACTGTGGCGTATTTGCTGGAGACGGAGCATTTCACTGGGTCCTGCAGAGCGGCGCGCTGGAGCTTCTGCACCTAAACACACACACACACACACTACATGTATCATACATTTATTACACACCCACCTCATGTGTTATATACACTCACCGGCCACTTTATTAGGTACACCTCACTAGTACCGGGTCGGACCCCCTTTCTCCTTCAGAACCGCCTTAATCCTTCATGTCAGAGATTCAACAAGATACTGGAAATATTCCTCAGAGATTTTGCTCCATATTAACATGATAGCATCACACAGTTGCTGCAGATTTGTCGCTGCACATCCATGATGCCAATCTCCCGTTCCACCACATCCCAAAGGTGCTCTATTGGATTGAGCTCTGGTGACTGTGGAGGCCATTTGAGTCCAGGTGCATTATCCTGCTGGAAGTAGCCATCAGAAGATGGAGACACTGTGCTCATAAAGGGATGGACACGGTCAGAACAATACTCAGGTAGGCTGTGGTGTTGACACCATGCTCAATTGGTACTAATGGACCCAAAGAAAATCTCCCCCACACCATTACACCACCACCAGCAGCCTGAACCGCTGATACAAGGCAGGATGGATCCATGCTTTCATGTTGTTGAGGCCAAATTGTGAGCCGAGCATCTGAATGTGTCAGCAGAAATGGAGACTCATCAGACCAGGCAACGTTTCTCCAATCTTCTATTGTCCAGTTTTGGTGAGCCTGTGTGAATTGTAGCCTCAGTTTCCTGTTCTTAGCTGACAGGAGCGGCACCCGGTGTGGTCTTCTGCTGCTGTAGCCCATCCGCCTCAAGGTTGGACGTGTTGTGTGTTCAGAGATGCTCTTCTGCAGACCTCGGTTGTAACGAGTGCTTATTTGAGTTACTGTTGCCTTTCTATCAGCTGGAACCAGTCTGGCCATTCTCCTCTGACCTCTGGCATCAACAAGGCATTTGCGCCCACAGAACTGCCGCTCACTGGATATTTCCTCTTTGTCGGACCATTCTCGGTAAACCCTAGAGATGGTTGTGCGTGAAAATCCCAGTAGATCAGCAGTTTCTGAAATACTCAGAGCAGCCCGTCTGGCAGCAACAACCATGCCACATTCAGCGTCTCTTAAATCCCCTTTCTTCCCCATTCTGATGCTCGCTTTGACCTGCAGCAGATCGTCTTGACCATGTCTACATGCAGTGAGCTGCTGTCATGTGATTGGCCGATTAACGAGCAGTTGGACAGGTGTACCTAATAAAGTGGCCGGTGAGTATTTATTACACATACACACAGCATACCTTCTTGGTCATGGTGGCTGAGAACAGGAATGTGCGTCTGTCACGTGGGATCACCTTCAGGATCTTGTCCACCTAAAACAAACACACACACACACACACACACACACACACACACACACACACACACACAGGTTTTAAAAGTTCTATAATCAGAATTTAGCAAACACCAAGCAGCATTTGAGCTGAATCTGAAGTGTGTGTGTGTTTGTTTGTTTGTTTGTGTATTTGTTAGTGTGTGTGTGTACCTCAGACTCAAAGTCCATGTTGAGTATGCGGTCGGCCTCGTCCATCACCAGGTATTTCAGCGCTCGCAGGTTGAAGCCTTTAGTGTTCTCCAGGTGATCGATCAGCCGGCCCGGAGTCGCTGACACACACACACACACACACACACAAAGAGAGAGATTACCAACAACCCCTCTGATTAAACAACACACTGCTCCTGTTTGTTTGTGTGTGAGTGAGTGTGTGTCTCTTACCTATGACCACATGGGGTTTCTTGGCCAGAACCAGAGCCTGAGACATCATGTCAATCCCTCCAACGACCACCGCTGAAACACACACACACACGTAAATTAAAGCCAGCTCTTTCCACAGGACTTCTGTGGCTTTGTGTGTGTGCATAATTGTGTAATGAGGGGCAGGTGTGTGTGTGTGTGTGTGTGTGTGTGTGTGTGTGTGTGTGTGTGTGTGTGAGTGAGTGAGTGAGTGAGTGTGTGATGAGGGGTGTGTGAGTGTGTATTACCGGTCTTGACGCCGATGCTGGAGCCAAGTGCGTCGAACTGCTCTGCGATCTGGAAGGCGAGCTCTCGCGTGGGCGTCAGCACCAGTGTGTGTAGACGCTGCGCACACAACAGCAGACTCTGCAGCACTGGCACTGCGAACGCACCCGTCTTACCCGAACCCGTCTCCGCCAGACCGATCACATCACGCCCTACACACACACCATAGAGAGAGATGATTATACAGAGAGAGAGAGAGAGAGAGACGAGCAGAAACACACACACACACACAAAAGAACCATAAACAGAGATACACAGTGAGTGTGTGCATATGTATATAACATCCGCATCAGAGACACACACACATTCAGTGTATAAGTGTGTGTGTGTGTGTGAGAGAGAGAGTGTGTTCACCTTGCAGAGCTACAGGAATGGCCTCGATCTGGATCTTGGTCGGTTTCTTCCATCCGAGCTGATCACAAGCCTCACAGAGGACCTCAGTGACACCCTTAACACACACACACACACACACACACACACACAAATATATATAAATATAAGCTGCACTAACGAAGACAGACACACACACACACACACACACACAGCAGCTACCGGACACAGAGGTAAAGTTGGTTTTATATTGGGATATTCAGACATCCCCCTTAATAATATAATGTCAGGAAAGTAATCTTTGCTAATAAAGAAGGGAATCATATTAGCAGCCAGTGACTATTAAAGTACAGCATTGTACACAGTGAATTAGACAGTGTTAATGTTGTTTAGCAGTCACACCTGCATGCTAATTCTTACCCAATATTCAGAGTAACATGGTAAACAATATACAGACTGCTAAATGAACGAATGTGCGAGTATAAAACCAACTTTACCTCCATCTACCGGAGCGGTGTGTGTTCGTCTCTTACTAACTCTCTGAAACTCGTGTGTGTGTGCGTGTGTGTGTGTGCGTCTCACCAGCTCTTTAAAGCTCGTGTGTGTCTCCCCGGTTGTCTCAGTCTCCTCAGTGTGTGTTTCCCCGGTTGTCTCAGTCTCCTCAGTGTGTGTCTCCCCGGTATGTGTGTCCGCCGGTGGATGTGTGTTTGTCTCCTTGTCCGTCGGTGTGTTTGTGTTTGTATCCTCCGCCGCTTCTCGCTGCTCCGCCATGTTGCCGAGCGTCACACACGTGCTCAAACACCGGAAGTGACGGAAGAGCGCGTAGCCAGGACCGGACGCGATTGAAAGCAGGACACGCTGCTGGAGTTTGAGCTGATTATGTTTATAGCATCTTCATCTTTTATAATGCAGTCAGAACACACACACACACACGCACACACAGCAGAGTTGTGTTCCACATGCACACATCACTCACGCAGAAGCTCTGCTGAATCTCCAGTGTTGATCTGACGCTAATATCTCTTGTCTGCAGTAATCTGCATCTCCTTTCCCAGTACTGGGTTGCAGCTGGAAGGGCATGAAACACCAGAACACACGTGTTGAGCTGCTGACCGTCATATCTGAGTCCCGCGCTGCTGTAAACACACAGATATTCCACTAAACAGTGAACATGGGTTGTTTTTGTGGTTTTCCAGCAAATTCGTTCTTCCGATTTAACTGTTTCACCTGTACAGTGTTCAGAGAGACGCCATGTTGTGTTGCCAAAACAAGCAGAAGAAGAAGAATTTGGAGACAGGTTGTCAGTGCTGCGTTTTAAATGTGCTGCAGTGAAGGGTTTGTTTTCAGTTCCTGCTATGAGAGCACCGCTGGACTCACGTGTGGACCACAGCACACACCACAGAGATATGTCTGTAAAGGAACATGTGTTACCTGAGAGCTTTTCACATCTGGAAATGGTGAAATCTGGATCTGCCGCTCGTCTCCTTTTAATAAAGAAGAGTAAATTTGGTGAGTGTGTGATCAGTGGACTGTGTGTGTTTATTGGTATGGTCAGCAGTACTCTTTCAGTGTTTAAACACAGACCTTAGTCGAAATGACTTGGTTAGTAAGTTTACAGAACGTTAATATCACTGCAATATTACGGACTGAACGATCTTCTGTAAATGCTGCTCATGTAATCAAACTATAACCGTCGTGGAGGATTTTTGCTGCATTGTGTGTCAGGATAGTCTAACGTTATACACACACAGCTGTCTGACGCTGCCTACTGAGTGCACCTACAGAGAAATGC
Source organism: Danio aesculapii (assembly GCF_903798145.1). Lineage (NCBI taxonomy): Eukaryota > Metazoa > Chordata > Actinopteri > Cypriniformes > Danionidae > Danio > Danio aesculapii. Next base: position 27,472,039 of record NC_079438.1, on the reverse strand, counting down.
AGAGGGTGTTTTCTCCCATTCACCGTGCGGTATCAAACTCCATTAAACTAGTGATGGGCAAAGCGAGGCTTCATGAAACACTGAAACAGTCGAAGCTTCGAAACGTTACAAAACCTGTCTCTACAGTGACACCTAGTGGTCATCTTATGTATTACAATAGAACAGCTTCAGCAATGAACACTTGAGCAAGTTGAGGTATTAAACCCCACTTTGTAGAGTAGAACTCAAATGATTTAGTGGAGTGGAGTGGAAGGCTCTCCGTCTACCATGCATGGATAATGGGTTTGAATCCAGGCTGGTACAGCTATCTGAAATGCTTTAATATCAGTTTGAAATGCTTTATTCGTGTATTGTTTTGTTTCAACATTGGTCTGACAGCCCAATAAACACTTTGTGAATAAATATGTCGTGTTTTGGTCATAAAACAGGGTTGTTGCTAGATCAGACTCGGTTGTGGTTGGAAGCTAACAAGAATTATTTACATTATTCATTAAATTTCCCATTGTATTTTATTAACGTCTACCCAAACCCTAAACCCAACCATCACAGTATACTGTTCAAATATTCACTATTGTTTTACAGTGTTACACAAATGATGCTAAATTGATGGCGTATCTGCAGCTGTGTCATATCTAGACTACACTATAAAACACATAAAACCTTGACTTCTGAGTATTTGGACAAGTCAGGATTCGAACCCAAAAGCCATTTGAAGCTCTGCAACAACGTGCACACGCAGGGTCCACTAGGCTATATGAGATGGAGGTTTTCTGACTCTGTCAGTCAAATGGAGATTCACCAGGTCTCCAAACACTTCTAATCTGAACGATGCTTTGAATGGCTTCAGTCACGTGACCTGGTGTTTTGAAACACTTTAGTCACATGACCTGGATGTTTTGGATCATGCTTCGGTGCAGTGTTTCGAAACACTTGCGCTTCGGTATCTCGACACTGTGTGGAAGCGCCCGTTTCACGTCAGCCATCCCTAATTAAAACTACACTCTTCCAGCAGTTCCTCATATCTAATATCTGGTTTGTCACGTGTGGGGGGGCTGCAGGAAATGTTCCTGAATGAAAGTGACAGTGCTGAACTGCAGTTAAAGGCCACAAATTAATGATTTGGCAAATAATTGGATTACTGATGTCCATGTAAACACAGTCACTGTCTGTCTCCTCTGCGCCTGTGTTTGTTTTGCCTCTATGTAAATCAGCGCATGCCCAAACGGAAACTCCCATTTAATTCAAATCCTTCCCTCTTTCCCTCCCCCGACACGCCCACTTAAACAGAGCTGGACACACCCACTTTCCTGACTTTTTCCAAACTAGAGGTGTGAACACACCCTGCTGAGACAGAGGGGGGTGGCCCTTTCAGATCACAGCAATAACCCTAAACGTGTCCTGGCCTTAATTTCAGCCAGACAAACCTGTAACGCTGTGCTAGTGTGAGTCCAGTGAAGCACTTCATTATCAACACGATGATGATGATGATGATGATAGATCAGAGTTACTGCAGCTGTGAGGGATTAAAGAACAGTTCAGTACACTGTAACCCTGTGCTCAGTGTTTATTATCTGCACTCACTCCTGCTGCACAGCTCTAATACACACAATCAAGACAACAGAGTCAACTTAACAGATTATTGACATTAAACACACACGCGCATGCACACACTCGCACACTCGCGCACACACACACACACACACACACACACACACTCACACACTCGTACACACACACACACACACACACACGCGCACACACACACACGCACACACGCGCACACACACACACACACAGCAGTACTGTGATCTGTACACACACACACTCCTCACAGCAGCCCCTCCATCTCCCGCATGAAGGCCTCGTACACCTGGTCTTTGGTCTTCAGGTTGGGCGGGGTGGGGGCGTGGGCTGTGGGCGGGGCCTGGTGGGCAGGGTTCTGCTGATTGGCTGGCGGGCGCTCCTCCTCCCTGCGCCCTGTCATTCCTGCCCGGTCTCTGCGCACGCGGAGCGCTGTGGGCACGAAGCGCGTCACCTCCGCCTTGGGGTTGATGATCTGCGGTTTGGCGGAGATGGTGGCCCCGCCCCCCTGTGCAGAAGCGCCGCCAGAACCCGCCACCGTGGCCCGCTTCTCGATGGTGGGGGCCAGCAGATTGGCTGTGGTGCCAGGGGGCGGCGGCATCTGCAGGACAGAGCCGCTCGGAGCACCCTCATTGGATGAGGCGGCGGGAGACTTCTGACGGGGGACGATGCTGGGTGGAGCACTGAGCACATTGGGGTTGAGCGGGGGCGGGAACAGCGAAAGGGGTGGAGCCATACGGGGCGGCCCTGCACGTGGGGGAGGGGGAGGTGGCGGCATTCCTGCAGACACACACACACACACACACACACACACACATTACAGAATTACTGAACTGTGCTAAAAAAAATGAAGCACCACTTCTGTTACAGATGATTTCAGCTTGCCGTCACCAGCAATATAGTTACGTTAGTTATCGTCTGCTAGCGTAGATGCTGATGGTTAACGTCTGCTGTTATAGAGGCTAATATAGTTATCGTTATAGTTATCGTCCGCTGGTGTAGAGGCTAATATAGTTATCGTTATAGTTATTGTCCACTGGTGTAGAGGCTAATATAGTTATCGTTATAGTTATCGTCCACTGGTGTAGAGGCTAATATAGTTATCGTTATAGTTATTGTCCGCTGGTGTAGAGGCTAATATAGTTATCGTCCGCTGGTGTAGAGGCTAATATAGTTATCGTTATAGTTATCGTCCGCTGGTGTAGAGGCTAATATAGTTATCGTTATAGTTATCGTCCACTGGTGTAGAGGCTAATACAGTTATCGTTATAGTTATCGTCCACTGGTGTAGAGGCTAATATAGTTATCATTATAGTTATCGTCCACTGGTGTAGAGGCTAATATAGTTATCGTTATAGTTATCGTCCACTGGTGTAGAGGCTAATATAGTTATCGTTATAGTTATCGTTTACTGGTGTAGAGGCTAATATAGTTATCGTTATAGTTATCGTCCACTGGTGTAGAGGCTAATATAGTTATCGTTATAGTTATCGTCCGCTGGTGTAGAGGCTAATATAGTTATCGTTATAGTTATCGTCCGCTGGTGTAGAGGCTAATATAGTTATCGTTATAGTTATCGTCCGCTGGTGTAGAGGCTTATATAGTTATCGTTATAGTTATCGTCCACTGGTGTAGAGGCTAATATAGTTATCGTTATAGTTATCGTCCACTGGTGTAGAGGCTAATATAGTTATAGTTATCGTCCGCTGGTGTAGAGGCTAATATAGTTATCGTTATAGTTATCGTCCGCTGGTGTAGAGGCTAATATAGTTATCGTTATAGTTATTGTCCACTGGTGTAGAGGCTAATATAGTTATCGTTATAGTTATCGTCCGCTGGTGTAGAGGCTAATATAGTTATCGTTATAGTTATCGTCCACTGGTGTAGAGGCTAATATAGTTATAGTTATCGTCCGCTGGTGTAGAGGCTTATATAGTTATCGTTATAGTTATCGTCCACTGGTGTAGAGGCTAATATAGTTATCGTTATAGTTATCGTCCACTGGTGTAGAGGCTAATATAGTTATAGTTATCGTCCGCTGGTGTAGAGGCTAATATAGTTATCGTTATAGTTATCGTCCGCTGGTGTAGAGGCTAATATAGTTATCGTTATAGTTATCGTCCACTGGTGTAGAGGCTAATATAGTTATCGTTATAGTTATCGTCCACTGGTGTAGAGGCTAATATAGTTATCGTTATAGTTATCGTCCACTGGTGTAGAGGCTAATATAGTTATAGTTATCGTCCGCTGGTGTAGAGGCTAATATAGTTATCGTTATAGTTATCGTCCGCTGGTGTAGAGGCTAATATAGTTATCGTTATAGTTATCGTCCACTGGTGTAGAGGCTAATATAGTTATAGTTATCGTCCGCTGGTGTAGAGGCTAATATAGTTATCGTTATAGTTATCGTCCGCTGGTGTAGAGGCTAATATAGTTATCGTTATAGTTATCGTCCGCTGGTGTAGAGGCTAATATAGTTATTGTTATAGTTATCGTCCGCTGGTGTAGAGGCTAATATAGTTATCGTTATAGTTATCGTCCGCTGGTGTAGAGGCTAATATAGTTATCGTTATAGTTATCGTCCACTGGTGTAGAGGCTAATATAGTTATCGTTATAGTTATCGTCCACTGGTGTAGAGGCTAATATAGTTATCGTTATAGTTATCGTCCACTGGTGTAGAGGCTAATATAGTTATCGTTATAGTTATCGTCCACTGGTGTAGAGGCTAATATAGTTATCGTAATAGTTATCGTCCACTGCTGTTGTTATCGTCTGCTGTCATGCTGTTAATTTAGTTTTAGATATGGTCACCTGGTGGAGCGGGCGGGGGCAGGCGGGGTGGGGGTCCTCTGGGCGGGGGTCCAGGGGGCAGGCCGGGTGGAGGGCCCGGTGGGGGTCCAGGTGGGCGTCCCGGCGGGGGCCCCGGAGGCAGCAGGCGCGGCATGGGGCCTCTGAGAGCCGCAGGGAGCCCAGGAGGCCTCAGGAATGGAGGAGCACCTGATTATAGAAACTCACCGTCAGTAAACACACACACACACTCACTACAGTAACCAGCTGATCCGCATACACCGACACTGTTTACTGATGAATTAATGAATGCAAATATAAGGCTGTGGGTCATGTGACGCACCAGGAGGCGGGCCTGGAGGTGGGCCTGAAGGTGGTCCTGGCGGCCTCATTGGAGGTGCAGGGGGTGGTCCTAAAGGAGGTGGCCCTGTGATTGGTGGAGCCTGCATGAGTGAAGGAGGCTGCTGCACTGCCATTGGTGCAGAAGGAGCAGGAAGTCTAGAATTAACCAATGGCTGCGCAGCATCAGCGGAGGCCTGATCCTCAGCCTCGGAGTCCTCAGAGTCGCTGTACTCCTCTTCATCATCCTCCTCCTCTTCCTCCGGCACAGACTGACCTGCAGGAACACACACATAGGACACATCACACACACAAACACACACACTTGCAGACCAAACGGCGTCAGCTGAGGGAAACACACCTGCCATGCGGAGCATCATGGCCTGCAGTGGAGTGATGCTCTTCGTCTTCACCACACGACGCTTCTTCTTCTTGGGAGATGGCATATCTGCGAACCGCACACTGCGCCCTGAGCGCACACACGCACGCACGCACGCACGCACGAACACACGAACACACGAACACACACACACACACACACACACACACACACACACACACACACAGGTTCAGAAGCAGCTTCCTCTACATCTGAGGTATATCTGTGTCTGTGTGTGTCAAACCTGTGTGTTTGTCTGCTCTCTCCTCGTCTCGCTCGCCCCGGTCGCTGTCCTCTCTCTCTGCACTGCTGTCCTCCTGAGAGTCGCTCTCCTCGTCTGCGTCGCTCTTACTGTCGGAGTCTCGACCGCCGTCCATCATCTCTGTGTCTGAGCCTGTGCTGGCCTCTGCAGGGCGCACACACACACACACACACACACACACACATTAATGAATGAACAGACACACACAGACACACGTGAATAAAGAAACACACAGACACTCACTCATACACGTTAATGTAAAAACACAAGAGACACACACATAATGAACCCACACACACACACACACACACACACACTCACTCCCTCCCTCAATCACACACTCTCGTGCAGTGCACCTGTGCGGCGTGTGTTGGCGTAGAGCTGCAGGATCTGTGGGGGCGGGGGGCCTGGTGGAGGCCCCGGGGGTTTGCGTCCCGCTGGCAGTCGAGGAACTCCAGCCAGAGCCGCGGCGGAGAGAGACGATGCTTTCCTGGAACACATAATTACAGAGATGCTAACAATCACAGCGGCGCTAATAATCACAGTGGCACTGTGCCGTTTTTTTGTTAAAGCTAATACAGTTTGTACAGTTCTGGTGCTAAACTCTAATAATACACCTTCTTCAGTAAAATAACAGACCTGTAGGCCTACATGATATGACAGACGACACAATCTAAACATGATGCTTGCTGTAAACTATAGGCTACAGTATTGGAGGATTCATTATGATATTGATCTGATCTGTTGTGCTGCAGATGATGTTTCCTTTAATATCAGGATTTTTCTAAATCTGCAATAAGCCGCTGTTGACCCTAATCGATGGTAAATAACCTGTCTTTAAGGACAGCCTGATATTTTCCTGCAGGTTTGACTAAACTAAACCGTCTGAGTTTTTTACTCAATAAACACTGCGTCCCCTAAACCCACCGCGAGTGAGACGGAGAAACTGAACGCAGCTCTGAATAATTATTATTGCTCTGAGAATCCTCTTTTGAATGGAGTTTGGTTTGGTAGTTTGTTGGTTATTTAATGTAGTTTTGTTGGTCAGTTATCGACACAATAAACAAGAATAATTGAGGTGAAGTTCAAAACAAGGTCCGCTTATATGCTTCAGTGCACAAACGGACACACAGCTCTGTTCAATACAATATCAATATAAATAAAACGACAGTGAAATATTCAGAGTAGCCTACATTAGGCTAAATCATTTCTGTTAATGACCATTCATCTTGTGCCCGTCAGTTTCACTTTAATTAATTTAATCAACTACTTTGACCACAATGTCACCATAAAGTATTCCCCTCAGAAGAATAAACTCAGTCGGTAGGATGAGAGATCAGAAACTATAACGGAGCGGCGCATGTTCCGTCTGAATGAAGTGCTAGCATCACTGACACAGTGCACAGCCCTCCAGTACACGGACACTTTCAAAACAAAAAAGGGGAGGAATCAGTGCACTGAGGATCTGTCCAGTTTACTTATTGAGCTTTTTCTCATTTAAGGATTCAGGCAGGCTTACTGTGTGTGTGTGTGTGAAGAGCAGGTAATATCCTCCTCTACTCCAGTGTTGTGAATGTGATCTGCTGATCTAACAGACACAGCGAAACATGTAGAGACAGCAATAAACTCCATGTTGCGGGTCAAAATGAACCCATTTAATGCATTTCTCCACTGATTATTAAAATTAACAGGAACAAATAGTCTTGGAGAGTTTGTGTTGTCGTGAACGCCACACGTTGTTTGAATTGTGAATGAATGTAGAATGATTGACAGGCGAGGCAGGGGGAAGTGCTGAACTGAACATGAATTTAAGCACTTGAATATTCATGTGTACTTCACACTAAACTGTAGAATGGCTTCAGAACCTGTGGGATACAGTAGCCTACATGACAACTTTCTAGTGCCTTATACCGGCTTATAAATGACACATAATATAGCACATGCGCAAGATTGGATTTGGATTGGTACCAGCTGGCTGATACTCGATCCAGCAAAAATATAGGGTAGCGAACCAATATCTGATCCAAATATCGGGATCCGTGCATCCCTAATGCCAACAATCACAGCGGTGCCAACAATTACAGCGGCACTAACAATAACAACGGTGCCAACAATAAAGGTGCCAACAATCACAGCGGCACCAACAATCACAGTGGCTATAAAAATCACAGCACCGCTAACAATCTCAATGCTGCTAAAGTGTGTGTGTGTGTGTGTGTCCTCACCCCAGTGTGCTGCTCTTCTTCAGGATGGAGGGCGGCTGGGCTCCGGGCAGTGGGATGTCCTGGATGAGGATGCTGGATGGAGCGTGAGGCATTTCTGGAAGAGGAATACTGTCCACCTCCACTGACTCTGCATTCTGGTGGAA
>NC_079438.1:27460613-27463822 GCF_903798145.1 Danio aesculapii | reverse complement strand
TACTCAATAAACACTGCGTCCCCTAAACCCACCGCGAGTGAGACGGAGAAACTGAACGCAGCTCTGAATAATTATTATTGCTCTGAGAATCCTCTTTTGAATGGAGTTTGGTTTGGTAGTTTGTTGGTTATTTAATGTAGTTTTGTTGGTCAGTTATCGACACAATAAACAAGAATAATTGAGGTGAAGTTCAAAACAAGGTCCGCTTATATGCTTCAGTGCACAACCTGACACAGCTCTGTTCAATACAATATCAATATAAATAAAACAACAGTGAAATATTCAGAGTAGCCTACATTAGGCTAAATCATTTCTGTTAATGACCATTCATCTTGTGCCCGTCAGTTTCACTTTAATTAATTTAATCAACTACTTTGACCACAATGTCACCATAAAGTATTCCCCTCAGAAGAATAAACTCAGTCGGTAGAATGAGAGATCAGAAACTCATTGTGAGAATAATCTTACGGAGCGGCGCATGTCCCGTCTGCGCAGCCGGTGCAGAATATTCATCTGTTCTTCACATTAAACTGTAGAATGGCTTCAGAACATGTGGGATATAGTAGGCATGACAACTTTCTAGTGCCCTATAATAGGCTACCTTCTTGGCTTTTATTGGCTTATAAATATAGTTATTATAAATATGGCTTATGATATAGCACACGTGCAAGATCGGATTTGGATCGGTACCAGATGGCCGATATCCGTTCCAGCAAAAATATGCGGTAACGAACCGATATCCGATCCAAATATCGGGATCGGTGCATCCCTAGGAACAACATGTCCTGATAACATCCGCTGATGAACACCAGTCGTTATTAACATATATACACACTCCTCCACCATTGTTCTTATCGGAGTCGGTCGTTCTGTCTGATCAGTAAACGGAGCAGCCTGCTAGCTCAATAGCCGTGTCAGGAACAGCACTGTGATTATCATCATGGAGTAGTTTAAGCAATGTGAAGTAATTCTTAGTCTCATTTCGTCCGTCTTGTTGACGAGTGACCGGGAGTTTGTGGGAAAGAAGCTCGGATGCATTGTTCTGTATGGATTAGCCTGTAGCCTAGCTCACACACTGGCTCTCTTGCCCTACGTTTGCTTCCTTTCTCTACGCTGACTACAAATGATAATGATACCGCTGGGCATCTCAGGGCGCAGAATCTCCAGTGGGCTAGAGTTTACATTTCCAGCGGTATAGTTCTGATAACCATTACCAGTTTTAAGCAGTTCATACCGTTGCCATTATGTCTGAGAAAGAACAAAAACGCTGCTGTATGTCAGAGTGCTCCGAGCCACTGCAACCACACACGCCGCCATCTTGAATGATCTTAATATGAGAAACACTATGGGGTCTTCAAAACACACCACACATTCTTAACTGGATACAGGTCGGGACTGCAGGCAGGCCAGTCCAGTATCTGCCTCCTCTTCCTCCGCAGCAGGACTCTGTAATGTGTGCTGAATGTGGTTCTGCATTGTCTTGTTGAACTCTGCATGGGGTCTCTGGAGAAGAAGGCAGCATATTGAGCTCCAGAATCTCTCTGTACTGTTCAGCATTAATGGAGCATCACAGAAGAGCAGGTTACCTTTGCCAAGAGCACTGACACAACCCCAGACCATGACAGACCCTGACAGTCCCCACACAGTCTGCATGATGCTTTTCTTCTTTGGTCCGGAGCACACAGCATCCATTTCTCCCTAAAAACACCTGAAACACTGCTTCATCTGAGCACAGAACACGACTCCACTGTCTGATGGTCCATCCCAGATGCCTCTGAGCCCAGAGAAAACGATGGCGCTTCTGGACACTGTTAACATAGGGCTTCCTCTTGACACAGTGCAGTTTTGACTGGCGTTTGTGGATGTGACTCTGTATTGTGGTACTTGTCAAAGGTTTACCGCAGTAGTCCTGAGCCCGTGTGCTGATCTGGCTTATAGATGAATGAGGATTCTTGATGCAGCGCCCCCTGAGGGGTCGGAGGTCACGGTTGTTCAGCTTAAGCTTGCGCTCTTGTCCTTTACGCACTGAAACTCCTCCAGATTCTTCAATCTTTAATGATGTTCTGCACTGTTGAAGGTGAAATATCCACATGTCTTCCTCTCTTTCTCTGAGGAACATTGTGTTTACACAGTTCACTCATTTCCTCTCGTATCTGTGGTCAAACTGGCGATCCTCGGCCCATCTCTGCTCCTAAAGCACTAGATCTACTAAATCATAATTAAGTAAAGTTACGTTAACTGGAGTGTGTTTGTATGATTTCCCAGCGCTGACGATCAGTCATCCGCCAGTGTTGTACTGTGTGTATATCATGCAGAGATTCTGCTTTATTGACCCGCTGTGTACAGTTGTGTTGTTTTCTGTCCTCAGTAGCACCTGGAGTGTGTGTTTCTGTGTTCTGGAAGTGTGTGTTTCTCTTCTTAATCCTCTATAATCACAGCGCAGCGACTGACGTGTAGAACAGAGGAGATTATTGATGAGGCAATCAGCATTTTACTGTATTTACAACGGATATGTAATAATGTAGAATGCAAAAGAAGATGAGCAAACCATGAATGTTGTGTGTGTGTGTGTGTGCGCGCGAGTGTGTGTGTGTGTGTGTGTGTATATATATGTGTGTGTGTATATGTGTGTGTGAGAGAAACACTGCTGCTTCTCACATGTTCTGGAAACGAGACGCTAACCTTAAGATTACAGTGTCATGACCGTGCACACACACACACACGCACACACACACGCACACACACACGCACACACACACACACACACACACACACACACACACACACACACACACACACACACACACACACACACAGAGAGAGAACTATCTTTATACACTGCAAAAATGCTTTTCTTGCTCAGAGTTTGAGTCTAGTTTCTTGTCCAAATATCTACAAACTCTTAAATCAGTCAGCATTCACTAGACCAGCACTAAATATAGCCTTGCTTTCAGAAATAATGAGTCAAAATGAAGAGTTTCTCCTCAAAACAAGCAGAATAATCTGCCAAACATTATTTTTATGACCTCATTGGCAGGTTATTTAGCTTGTTATAAGGAAAACTGACTGAACTCAGCGCTCACAGTAAACACTCTGCTCTTCTACATCTGCACACTCCATCATTCTGCCCGATTTATTCCTCATGGAGACCAAAAACACCAACATTTACTGGTATTGCTATACTTGAGGGGACATTTGGTGCCCAGAAT
>NC_079438.1:27453113-27455613 GCF_903798145.1 Danio aesculapii | reverse complement strand
GCCTGTGTGTCATCCTCAAAACACACTGCGTCACACACACACACCGCTGACCAGCGCAAGCACACTGCGTCACACACACACACCACTGACCAGCGCAAACACACTGCGTCACACACACACACCGCTGACCAGCGCAAGCACACTGCGTCACACACACACACACACACCGCTGACCAGCGCAAACACACTGCGTCACACACACACACCGCTGACCAGCACAAACACACTGCGTCACACACACACACACACACCGCTGACCAGCGCAAACACACTGCGTCACACACACACACCGCTGACCAGCACAAACACACTGCGTCACACACACACACCGCTGACCAGCACAAACACACTGCGTCACACACACACACCACTGACCAGCGCAAACACACTGCGTCACACACACACACCACTGACCAGCGCAAACACACTGCGTCACACACACACACCGCTGACCAGCTCAAACACACTGCGTCTCACGGTAGCATATATAGTGTGAACAGTAAGGGACCCAGAACTGAGGCTTGTGGTACGCCACAGTGTGCTGTTGATCAGTATACTGCATCTTCGGTAACAGACACACACTGATAACACTCAGATAGGTCAGACCTGAACCAGGCCAATGCAGTTCCTGTAACACCAGCATCATCTTCAAGCCTATCAAGGAGAATATTATGGTGGATAGATCAAATGCAGCACTGAGGTCCAGTAACACTAAGAGAGAAATGCAGCCACTGTCGGATAACAGCAGCAGGTCATGTGTAACTCTTCACAGTGCTGTTTCTGTGCTATGATATGCTCTAGATTTAATCTCTCACAGACACTGTTTCCCTGTAGGAAGGCTCACAGTTGAGCAGATACGACTCTAGTGTGTCTGACAGAATGGGCAGACGTGAAACGGTCTATAATTGACTGAATATTGGAGCTCAAGCTCTGGTGTTTTATTTAGAGGCGCAGTAACAGCTAGATTAATATTAGCAAAGTATAAATGTTTCAGATGATAATTAATGATTATGTTGGGGCCAAACTGTGGTGTTTTCACATCAGCTCTTTGATAACGTTGTGACTATGCCAGAGGAGGTTCTCCACTCAATCACCTGTTAGAGGCTATCTGCGGGATAACCACAGTCTGTGACCAGAAACCTCATAGATCAGCTTAAACTGCTGCTCAGGAGATGCTTGCTGATGGGTCCCCAACACAGACCCCTATGGGCCACTCAAACACACACACACACACACACCATCTGGGACAGCTCAAACACAGACACACACTGTCCAGGACAGCTCGAACACACACTCCATCATGAGGACACCCCTCACTGACAAACTACATGCTCAGCAGCTCTTTCTGTTGGCCAGAGTTGCGATCCTGCTCTTAATCTTGCTCCTGATCCTGCTCTTGATCTTGCTCCTGATCCTGCTCCTGGTCCTGCTCCTAATCCTAATATTGCTCCTGCACCTGCCGTCTCTGCTTCTGCTCCCAATCCTAATCCTGCTCCTACTCCTGTTTCTGCTTCCGATCTTAATCCTGCTCCTGTTCTCGCAAATTCCTGTTCCCACTCCTGCTCCCAATCCTTATCTTGCTCTCGATCCTGCTCCCGCTTCTGCTCTCGATCCTAATCCTGCTACTGATACAGATTCTGCTTCTGCTCCTGATCCTGCTCCTGTTTCCACTCCTGTTCCCACTCCTGATCACGATTCCGCTCCTGCTCCTGTTCCCACTACTGCTCTTGCTCCTGCTCCCGATCCTGTTTCTGATCCAAATCTTGAGCCTGCGCTTGCTTTGATCCCACTTCCTTTCCTGTTTTTCAGTTTTCAGTGTCCTCTGCTTTTCCATAGCTGTGTGTAAATGCAATGTCACATTTATATAAACATCAACACTTTTTCTCTGGAGGAAAGTAAAGTGAGTGTCTGTGTTTCCTGCAGATTACAGTGAGTCACAGATCTTCATCTTCATCCTCCTCCAGCTGAGTGTGCGTGTGTGTGAGTGTGTGTATGGAGCTACTGAATGCCTCTCGACCGGCGGGCTGTGGTGTAGCTCTGGCCCCATTGTACTGGCCGTTGTGTGCCAGCTGGGGGATGGCAGTGCAGGCGGCAGCAGCTCTGGGTCTGCTGTGCAGTGTGGTGCTGATGCTGGCTGTGCTGCCACTCTGCTGTCGCCGCCGCCCCACCACCCTGCCCGCTGCTCTGCCCGGCACCCTGCCCACCTCCCTGTCTGCGCTACTGCTGTTCCTGATGGCCACAGCAGGCATCTTCGCCCTGCCCTATGCCTTCATCATCTCGCTGTCACCACAGACCTGCCCGGTGCGGGTGTTTGTGTTTGGCGTGGCCTTCAGCCTGGCGTTTGGTGCCTTGTTGGCACGCACTCTGGCTCTGCTGCAGGTGCCGCTGGCACGCGGGTGGAGGGAGGCGGGGCTGGCAGCGGTTCTGGCACTGGTGCAAGCAGTGCTGGCAGCCGAGTGGCTGCTGGTGGTGCTGGTCCAGGATGGCCGGAGTTGCCACT
>NC_079438.1:27428113-27448113 GCF_903798145.1 Danio aesculapii | reverse complement strand
CACGGCTTGGCTCCACACACATGCTCGCCTCAGCCCCACACACATGCCTCGCACAGCACTGCTTCACGCCCAGGCCCACCTCAGCTCCGCTTAACACCAAGGCACGTCACGGCTCGGCTTCACACCCAGGCTTGTCTCAGCTCCACACACATGCCCGCCACAGCACCACTTCATGCCCAGGCCCGCCTCAGCTCTGCTCCATGCTCAGTCCTGCCTCAGCTCCGCTTCACACCTAGGCCCGCCTTAGCTCTGCTCTACGCTCATGCCTGCCTCAGCTCAACCTCAGCTCCATGCCCAGGCCTGCCTCAGCTCCACTTCACACCTAGGCCAGCCTCAGCTCTGCTGCACACCCATGCCTACCTCAGCTCAGCCTCAGCTCCACACCCAGACCTGCCTCAGCTCCACTTCACGCCCAGGCTCACCTCAGCTCCACACCCATGCCCGGCACAGCTCCGCTTCACGCCCAGTCCTGCCTCAGTTCCGTTTCACGTCCAGGCCTGTCACGGCTCGGCTGCACACCCAGGCTCACCTCAGCTCCACCCCAGCTTTGCTTCACGCCCAGGTCCGCCACAGCTCTGCTTCACGCCCAGGCCCTCCTCAGCTCTACGCCCAGGCTCGCCTCAGCTCCACTCCTAGGCCCGCCTCAGCTCAGCTTCAGCTCCACGCCCATGCCTGCCTCAGCTCAGCATCAGCTGCACGCCTAGGCCCTCCTCAGCTCTGTGCTCTGCTACACTCCAGGCCCGCTTCAGCTCCGCTTCACGCCCAGGACCACCTCAGCTCGGCTCCATGCCCTGGCCCACCTCAGGCCCATGCCCAGGCCTGCCTCAGCTCAGCCCCATGTCCAGGCTCTCCTCAGCTCCAAGGCCAGGCCCTCCTCAGCTCTACGCCCAGGCTCGCCTCAGCTCCACTCCTAGGCCCGCCTCAGCTCAGCTTCAGCTCCACGCCCATGCCTGCCTCAGCTCAGCATCAGCTGCATGCCTAGGCCCTCCTCCTCTGTGCTCTGCTACACTCCAGGCCCGCTTCAGCTCCGCTTCACGCCCAGGACCACCTCAGCTCGGCTCCATGCCCTGGCCCACCTCAGGCCCATGCCCAGGCCTGCCTCAGCTCAGCCCCATGTCCAGGCCCTCCTCAGCTCCACGCCCAGGCTCGCCTCAGCTCCACTCCTAGGCCTGCCTCAGCTCAGCTTCAGCTCCACGCCCATGCTTGCCTCAGCTCAGCATCAGCTGCACGCCTAGGCCCTCCTCAGCTCTGTGCTCTGCTACACTCCAGGCCCGCTTCAGCTCCGCTTCACGCCCAGGACCACCTCAGCTCGGCTCCATGCCCAGGCCCACCTCAGGCCCATGCCCAGGCCTGCCTCAGCTCAGCCCCATGTCCAGGCTCTCCTCAGCTCCAAGGCCAGGCCCTCCTCAGCTCTACGCCCAGGCTCGCCTCAGCTCCACTCCTAGGTCCGCCTCAGCTCAGCTTCAGCTCCACGCCCATGCCTGCCTCAGCTCAGCATCAGCTGCATGCCAAGGCCCTCCTCCTCTGTGCTCTGCTACACTCCAGGCCCGTTTCAGCTCCGCTTCACGCCCAGGACCACCTCAGCTCGGCTCCATGCCCTGGCCCACCTCAGGCCCATGCCCAGGCCTGCCTCAGCTCAGCCCCATGTCCAGGCCCTCCTCAGCTCCACGCCCAGGCTCGCCTCAGCTCCACTCCTAGGCCTGCCTCAGCTCAGCTTCAGCTCCACGCCCATGCTTGCCTCAGCTCAGCATCAGCTGCACGCCTAGGCCCTCCTCAGCTCTGTGCTCTGCTACACTCCAGGCCCGCTTCAGCTCCGCTTCACGCCCAGGACCACCTCAGCTCGGCTCCATGCCCAGGCCCACCTCAGGCCCATGCCCAGGCCTGCCTCAGCTCAGCCCCATGTCCAGGCTCTCCTCAGCTCCAAGGCCAGGCCCTCCTCAGCTCCACGCCCAGGCTCGCCTCAGCTCCACTCCTAGGCCCGCCTCAGCTCAGCTTCAGCTCCACGCCCATGCCTGCCTCAGCTCAGCATCAGCTGCACGCCTAGGCCTTCCTCAGCTCTGTGCTCTGCTACACACCAGGCCCGCTTCAGCTCCGCTTCACGCCCAGGACCACCTCAGCTCGGCTCCATGCCCTGGCCCACCTCAGGCCCATGCCCAGGCCTGCCTCAGCTCAGCCCCATGTCCAGGCCCTCCTCAGCTCCACGCCCAGGCTCGCCTCAGCTTCACTCCTAGGCCCGCCTCAGCTCAGCTCAGCTTCAGCTCCACGCCCATGCTTGCCTCAGCTCAGCATCAGCTGCACGCCTAGGCCCTCCTCAGCTCTGTGCTCTGCTACACTCCAGGCCCGCTTCAGCTCCGCTTCACGCCCAGGACCACCTCAGCTCGGCTCCATGCCCTGGCCCACCTCAGGCCCATGCCCAGGCCTGCCTCAGCTCAGCCCCATGTCCAGGCTCTCCTCAGCTCCACGCCCAGGCTTGCCTCAGCTCAGGGGCGTAGCAACCGGGGAGGACGGGGGGGATCCGTCCCCCTCACTTTTAGAGACAGACCATTTAGAAACAGGTGATTAATAATTACATGAACATATGATCTCATACAGCCGTCCCCCCCACTTTTAAAATGTCCCCTATGCCCCTGCCTCAGCTCCACACCCATGCCCGCCTCAGCTTCCCTCCACACCTAGGCCCGCCTCAGCTTCGCTCCACACACAGGCCCGCTCCAGCTCCGCTCCATGCCCAGGCCCACAGCAGTAGAAAATAATGTGAAACACTCTTAAGATCACTTAATGTGAAAACGTGCTTAAAGTACTAAGACCCAAATTCAGCATACACTAAATTACTATGTATTCGCAATGCAACTTCATAAACAGATAAGCCAACAAACCATTGATAAGACTAATGCAATGCCATGTTATGCAATGCCTGTTTCAGTTTTAAAATGGTCATGTGTTCAGAATAAAGGCTCTCAAAGGTGTGGGAGAGTTTTGGTTTATGCTTCAGTAAATCAAAAATAAATCAAAAAATAAATATAGCCTAATTAACAAATTTTTATGCAAAATAATTATTTTTATTTTTTATTTCCATTGTTAAAAAGGAATCATGGACACAAATGAACATTAATTTCTGTGTTTTGCATCAGACATAAATCAACTTAATGTGGGTCTAAACAAAACACTGACAATAGATGGTCAGAACAGAAAGCCTGATGAGTACAATGAAACAATCCCGATCAGTGTGTTAACCTGACTTCAGAAGTCCCCACCGCGACCACCCCTCCCCCACTGGATGATGCAATCGCGCGCGGCCGCGCGGCCGCCATTTTAGTTTCTAATTGAAGCGGTGCAGGTAGCGCAGAACACACTAACGCGAGCGCGACGCAACAGGACACATCATCAGAGATTTCATCGAGTGAGAAACGCATGATGGAGGGAAAAAGGTAAGACTTGTTATATAAATATCATGTTAAATTTAGAATTCTGTTTATAGACTGACCATTTAACAGATACTGTTAAGATTGCTTTGGGTAAATAGCAAGGCTAACGTTAGTTGTTCACTTTTAAGGTTAACTAATGTTAGCAAGCATATTGATTTGTGTCGTAATTAACTTTCAGTACATTAACTGAGAACTATTTGAAGGCCTTAACCTAAAAGCACGTTTGTTGTAAACATTTTTCATACACTATAAGGTAATAAATAAAACTAATGTGCTTTAAAGATTTTCCAGTGTCATATTCATAATTGAAAAGTTTAAACTTGGAGGTTATGTTAGTAATGCTGACTCCAAGTTCACGTCTGTGTTAGAATTGGCGTGATTATTAACTGTTTATTTCTTCAGTGGAATTCGTGCTCCAAAAGACAGTATAAACATGTTTTGTTAACGTAAGAGTAAGTTAATTAATTTAATACTAGCCGCTTCTAGTTGTATATCACACGTGGCCTAATGCTGAGTTTAGTATGTGTACATTTATTAATATTTTACTTTGCTTCCATATAGATTAAACAAAGAGACATTCAGCTATACAGAAGGTAATTCTTATTTGTTTATCTTGTATTTGTTATTAATTTCATGTTTTTATTTCATTATCTTCAATAATTAAACATTAGTTTGTATAATATTGCAGTTAAACTGTTCACATCGTAAGTTGTTCATTTTATGACAAGTTTTACAAGTCATATTTTCATGTCAATTATTAATTGTATTATTATTATTAAAAAAAAAACATATTAATCTTTTTGTCCAGGACATGGATAGTGATGCAGACGCTGTAATCCTAGAATTACCCAGTTCTTCATCATCATGAGCCTGTGATGTCCCAGAGCAAAGGAGGACAGAGAGTGTATTTGTAAGTTTCTCACTCATGTGTGTGTGCTGATCATTTTGTCTAAAGACTACATTTAGTGTACAGTTTCTGTTGTATTGCTGAGATTGTTCATTAACTGTCATTTGTTATCCATGCTATGAGCTTTTTAACGCATCAGCTCTATTTATCAAAGCTTAGACATTAGGGATAGCTCACCAAAACCTAAAACATTCTTCCAATTATTTACCCTCCCTTAGGGGTGGGATGATAACCGCATCACCGCCTTACCGCTATAATGAGATGTCAACCGCGGTGATGTGGCTATTACCGTCATCACCGCCCATTTTAGTTTATTATTTATTTTTGCTTGTGAATCTTTCAGGATTGTATAGAAAAACAGAATAAACTAAAAAGGAATAAAAGGCCTGCCCTGAGTATTTTCCACTTAAATGACAAATTTAGATTACAAAACGAAAACACTGAATCCTTTTTAATAACCAGCATAGGCTGTTTTTATTGAAGCTTATTTTAATAAAGCAGGCCTACTAACTCAAATCAATCGCTCCACAGAAAATAAGCATTTTACCGCACCGCTGTAATTTCTATATATCCCAGTCCCTTTATCAACATGTTTAATACAAGTCATTATTTTAAAGATTATGACTTGAGAATATGATTTTACCTCAGCGCTGCACTTTTCTCCTTCGCCCTCGCGCTGAGTTTAGGTGACGGAGTGTTGTGAAGTAGTTAAACTCTCCTCAGTTTAATTTACAGTGTCAAACTGGCACAGGAATATCAGTGTATTAATATAGGCTTTGCTAAAAGGCTAGTCAAATGTGGGTATTTTTTTTTTACAGAAGCTATAAACAGACGCGCATGCTGCGACCACGGTGATGAGTCAACAATCGCATATATTTTGACTTATTTAAAGTAGGCTATAGGCTATAGCATATAATGATTTTGTGTAAAGACATTTATAAAAACATGTAGCTAATATATCACAGGGGGTTTGTGTAGCAATTACAGTGAAGTATTAATTAAATCCATTTTTCCCGTGGAGCGAAACAAACACTGCACAGTTGTGTAGCGGATGGAGACGCACAAAAATATACAATTCAGATATTTTCGTCGGAAGAAAAATATTCTTTGAACGAATTTTGTTTTGTACAATTTGTATCTTAGTTTTTGTGGGTCAGTTATTTACAAAATAAACATGAATAACTAATAAACTTTGAGGTGAAGCGATGTGCCTCAGGGTCCGCTATATGCCGCGGCCAAAACACAAACTGGTCTGTTAAATACAATCGTAATATAAATAAAATAAAAGTGAAATATTCAGTTTGGAATATTGAATCTTTGTTAACTGTATGATCCGAAATAAAATAGCAGCCTATATTATCACTCTTTATGACAAACATCCATTGATCGGTCAGTTTTGCTTTAGTTTAATCAAAGCGTTTGAACCTTTTGATATTTTAGGCAGAGTGGTCTGCTTAACCAATGATTGAACTTATCCACCTGCGACCCACCCATAATTAAACATCATGTAGGCGAGCTGGCTTATTGATTACCTGAACCGTTTATTAACTGCTGCACCAGCATAACAGAGATCTGCGTATTAATAGCAGCACCAGCAGATATAAGAGAGTTTGTTTCATAACAGCGTTTTCTGCTTCTTAAATATCCAATATTAAGAGAGTGACTCCATAAGGTACATAACCTGCGCACACTTGATTATTACTTTAATGTGTAAAGTCATGGACGCATCTCACAGCGCAAAGCATAACTTATCCTTTAAATGTCCATGCTTAATATGTCATTGATGAGGTCTATCTATTGAAAGGGTTACCTACAATGGAGTATATATAGGCTATGTATGCGCTACATAGCAGGGACGTTAAGGTTGTAGGTAACCCTTTCAGTAGATAGGCCCTGAGGCACATCGCTTCACCTCAAAGTTTATTAGTTATTCTTGTTTTATTTTGTACATAACCGACCGACAAAAACTAAGATTGAAATTGTACAAAACGAAATGCGTTAATTGTAAAAAATATCTGAATTGTATATTTTGTGCGTCTCCATCCGCTACACAACTGTGCAGTGTTTGTTTCGCTCCACGGGAAAAAAGGATAATGCTCGACTGTAATTGCTGCTACACAAACCCCTGTGATATATTGGCTACATTTTTATAAACTTCTTTACACACAATTATTATAGCCTATAGCCTACTTCAAATAAGTCAAAATATATGCGATTGTTGACTCATCACCGTGGTCGCAGCATGCGCGTCTGTTTATAGCTTCTGTAAAAAAAGACCCACATTTGACCAGCCTTTTAGCAAAGCCTATATTAATATACTGATATTCCTGTGCCAGTTTGATAGTTTAACTATTTCACAACACTCCGTCACCTGAACTCAGCGCGAGGGCGAAGGAGAAAAGTGCAGCGCTGAGGTAAAATCATATTCTCAAGTCATAATCTTTAAAATAATGACTTGTATTAAACATGTTGATAAAGGGACTGGGATATAGAAATTACAGCGGTGCGTTAAAATGCTTATTTTCTGTTGAGCGATTTTTTATATATATATATATATATATATATATATATATATATATATATATATATATATATATATATATATATATATATATATATATATATATATATATATATATATATAAAAACACATGGTTTCCGCTACATTCATTCTTCCATGGCGGGGCGCCACGCCAGGATTCATCCCGCCACGGCTACATTACAGCTTCTCATTCAAAACATTCTATTATTTTAATAGCGGGAGATAATCACACCAAAATGTATTAAAAGGTAAGTGAATTATAACAGCGCAAACTTTTCTGTAACCGTAGTAGTGCTGTGCGTCATTTGTTTAACCCTTTAAGGTTAAGTGCTGACTGGCTGGCTGACTGACAGGTGCGTGATGCGTGAGGCCAGCAAACACGACGTATAGCCGTTTTACTTTATTTCAGGACGCATTATTACCGGAGGCATTCATACATATTCCTAGAAAATCTAATAAAGGCTGGAGACATACTCGTTACATAAACGCACTAAATCGCAGCTCAGCAGCGTTTATTTGACAGTTTATTTGATAGCGCACAAGACGAGGTGCGTGCTCTTAAAGCGGCTTATATTTGACAGGAAGGCAAGACGTTTTGTGGTAGATCTGTGTAAAAAAGGCCTATTTATATATATATATATATATATGTATATGTGTATATGTATGTATGTATATATATATGTATATACATGTATGTATATGTATATACATGTATGTATATGTATGTTTGTGTATGTATATATATATATATATATATATATATATATATATATATATATATAATGTATACATATATTTGCACGGTTAACCGACATACCGCATGACTTTTTGCTTCATCACCACGTTAACAGAAAATCTGTTACCGTCACAGCCCTACCCTCCCTTCACTTGTTTCAAATCTGTTTGTCTTTTTCTTCTATTGAACACAAAAGAAAATATGTTGAAGAATATTGGAAACCTATAACCATTGACCATTTTTTCATTCATTCATTTTCTTTTCGTCTTAGTCCCTTTATTAATCTTGGGTCGCCACAGCAGAATGAACCGCCAATTTATCCAGCAAGTTTTTACGCAGCGGATACCCTTCCAGCCACAACCCATCTCTGGGAAACATCCAAACACACTCATTCACACTCATACACTATAGAAAATTTAGCTTACCCAATTCACCTGTACCGCGTGTCTTTAGACTGTGGGGGAAACCGGAGCACCCGGAGAAAACCTATGCGAACGCAGGGAGAACATGCAAACTCCATACAGAAACGCCAACTGACCCGGCCGAGGTTCTAACCAGCGACCTTCTTGCTGTGAGGCGACAGCACTACCTACTGCGCCACTGCGTCATCTTTGACCATTTTTTATTTATTTATTTGTTTGTTTGTTTGCCGCATGTACTCGTGTGCGATTGGGAAACTAGTGTAATGGTGGCATGCCATCTTTACCAGACTCGGGCAAAGTCCGCCTCTCCATTCACTCCGTCCCAAAGCCCTAGCTGGCCCTCTTTGGCCTAATGTATTCGGCGGGCCAAACAAGGCTGGCCGCTGGCCCAGAGGAAGCCCTGCTTTGGCCCGATCAGGCCCCGGAAGTGAAAGTGGAAATGCAACTGACCCTGGCTCGCTCGCTTTAGGTGCAATAGTGAAAACGCGACAATTGAAAGTGTGAGCTTAGGGTATTTATCTAAGCGCATGTAGCAAGTGCACATAGGGGATGTCCAAAATCACTTCTGCTCATTTAATGACAGAAAAAAATTCACTTTTAATTTAATCTATATTATTATTTTATTTAACAAACCAGTTTGTGTTCTGGCCGCGGAATCATAGCAGACCTTGTGTTGACGCACTTACTTTACCTCAGATGTTATTCATTTTTCTTGTTTATTTTGTAGATAATTAGCCAACAAAAATATACCAAACAAAATCTGTTCCAGAAAGATAATTTTTCCAACAAAAATTGGCTAATATGAAGTGTAGCATAGGTATATTTTTGTTCGTGCCGGTGTGCTACACAGCTGTGCACTTGGATGATTTGTTTTGCTCTATGGAAAATAAGCATTTAATTAATGCTCTACGTAATTGTTGTATCACCAACCTCTGTCACATATTTGCTACATTTTTAATCTAAGTCATCATTTTAAAGATTATGTCTTAAGCATCTGATTTTACCTCGGTTTTGTGCGCTTTTTCTTCATCTCACTCGCGGCGAGTACGTGCGAGGGAGTGTTTTCTTATGTAAAACATTTAGTTATGTTGCAGTTTAGTTTTATTATTAACATCAAACTGGCAGAGAAATATCAGGTTTGAACGTGTTTTTTTTATCGGCAATGAAGGACATGTATTACAGATTTTAAACGAAGTATCTCATTAAAGAGGAAGGAGCTTGACAATAACAGATTCTATCAATGTCGTAATGAATGCTCTTAATGTAGCAGTTTTGACAGCAAACATCAAGTGTTTATTGAAATTCTGTCATCTGTCATAATTCTGTTCTTTACAGAAGCTTTAAACAGATGCACGTGCGCTGATTCAGCTATGCCGAGGCGCATTTATTGAGCATAGGCTACTATATGAGTTTTTATTTTTTTAATATACTGTTCTATTACTTAAAATAACTCACATTTTTATATTTACAATCTGTATATAAAATAAATGCCTAGCTTAGATAGCGGTGATCATTAAGCCAGAATCATTTGGCATTGCATCAGCTTATTCTTCAGGTCACATTCTTTAATTAAAGCGATGTATTTTAGTCATTGCATTTAGTCATTAAACGATGATAATAAATAAGCAATTGTTTCTTTTTTTCGATCTTACTACACTTATTTAAAAAAAAAAAAACATTTTCTTTGGGTGGTGATGCTTACGTATTGAATCTAAATTACACATCATAAAACATCTCGCATTATAAAAGACACATCTCGCATTATTGAGGATCAGTAATAATCAGAACCGATTATTATGTACTGACTTGATTTATCTTTTATGCGTTACATGGCGGTAGCTTACTATGGTGGGGAGGAGACTGCGAATACTTAAAACGCACAATTCACTGCTTGTTAGTTTGCAGGACAGTCTTTCACTGACAGGGAAGTAGCCTACATCAGAACCCAACTAGGAAAAAATGAAAGTTAAAACTCTCTCACTCTCTGAGTCCCGTTTGACCTGCTGGCGTGTTTGTGAGGTAACATTTTATCTCCTCTCTCAGCTGTTACAACAATAATGTTGTTAGAGTTTTCTCCATCTCGTCGCTGTCTAATGGATCAGCTGATCGCCACGGTCGTTTAACATCAGTTAAACAGTGAACCGCGACAGAGCCGTGCTGACCGTTAGAGCCAATCGCAGCCTTTTCTGTTAAGCGCGTGATCAATCATAGTGTTTAAGAACTCGTTCAACAACGCTTAAAAAGCAAGCAAGATTATATTTACATTAGTTTATTTGCTTTAAATGCTCATTTTGTTCTGTGCATGTACTTGAGTGTTGTTTGATGCATTCAAAAAGCGTGTTTTCTTTGAGCAGGTAAAATTACAGCTACAGTACATATATCTGCTTGTAATAAAGGACAAAATTGCATTACAAAAAATATATAAATATATATATGAATTATACATTTTAATACAAGAATTATTGTTGCTAAGTAAAATATCAAATTGTTTATGAAAGGCATTGTCAATGCTCAGATATTGAATTGAACCGAATCGATGGCATTATATCTTAACCGAACTGTAAGACCACTGTAGGTTCACACCCCTAAATACAATCACAGGTTTTGGTGACCATGCCTGCAGCTACACTGAATGCAGTCTGTTTAAATAAAGATGTTAATAGGTTTTAAAACCTTGTAGGTCTCAATAGTAATGGTCTGGTGCTCCTCTACCTTATATTGAATACAGAAGTTCTAATGTACATTTAAAAAGCTGTGTGTCTAAAGATTGTTTGTCTTAAAAGCTGAAGTAAAATTCTTTTTATTTTATAGGTGCCTCAAGATACCCCAAATAAAGAAAGTGGAAAGTCTGAAGAGGAGGTAAAGGCAGTGGAAAGAGAACTTTTGGACTGCATCACTTCTGGCACGGTACCTGGTAAAAAGAAGTGTGAAGACTGCATCAGGTCAGCGCCTCGAATCCATAAGCTCAGAACATGGGAATCGGTCAAATTTTACAATAACAATGTACTTGCATTTTAAATTTACATTTACATAAAAATTGGCCCATGAGGCAATTTGTTCCGGCCCTCCAAATAATGTGACCAAGACATCAAAAATAAATTTATTTCAGTTGAAAAACAGCCGCTATAGTTATGAAGGGATGTGCGTTTGTTCAATATAGCACGAGCTGCAGATGAAGACCACGCAGAGAGTGAGTCTCCTGACAAGCGAGTGGCACGAGCAGTTGAAAACATTTGGATACTTAATCTTGAAGGCTTCTCAACACCGCATTTCTGTTGCACGGAATGAAACTGCTGCAACTAAACAAAGTTATGCCAGCTGTGCGCTAGTCTAAAGTTCCGAGTTTATATACCAAGGCTAATACGCACGCACACTGGATTAACTATAGCAGCGGGTCGTTCACATATCGATTCGAGTTCGATATTTCCAGTATTAGAATATATGCCAATATGCGTGCGCAAGCGCCTTCCAGACGCACTGAGTAGAAAACATCTCCCACCGTAGCAGTGAGAGTTGTGTGTGGCTTTCAGTGCAATGTAAACAAAAGAAATGTTAGACGAATTATTATAAATTATTCAAATGATTATGCATGTTAGACTGAAGATAATAACAGTTTTTTTAAGTACTTTCCTAATATAAAGCTTAAATTTACATTAGAACCGTGAAACCATGATTATTCTTCAGACTATATAATCGTAGAACCAAAATCTATAATTGTTGCATCTGTAATTGTTACGCAGTTCAAAACATAACATGAATGTGTCTGAATGTAGATGAAGCCTACTTGAGCAATGCACTGCTTTTGCTGTGCTCTGAAATACAACATCTGAATATGTTTGTAAATAATTCTATTGTACAGTGCAGTGATGTTATGTAGTTTCAAAATACAATATATTAACATTTTAATGTAGAAAACAATCATTCATTTCTGTTGAGCACATGTACACAATGACAAATCAGCGCTGTTAAAGAATATGCTCAAATGTTAGCAGTAAATGGACATTTTTAGAATACAGATTGGTACCAAACACTTTTTTTCAATACAGATTGGTACCAAACCCCAATTTGTACAATGAGATTTCCAAATGTTGTACTACAGTGAAAATGTTTGCCTAAATGAAATGTGAAATAAAGTTCAGGGCAAATGATTTTTGCCAAAGAACAGTTTATTGAATGAAATTCATTTGAATTTTAACGCATTTGCAGTACAGTTGCGCATTATTATCCATCCAAAACAGATTTAGCATGGGCTTACTCTATTAATGTCCCTTATTTGTGTTCTGTAGATCGTGTGTTTTCCTGACAGCTGGATGCTGGACTCATGAAAAATAATCTTAATGTTTTTATTCACCAAAATTAAATTACTTTAAGTCAGAACAGACAGAATTGGCGTTAGCACAAGCACCGCTTGCTGTGAGGTAAGAGTGATCAACTGGCTGCTGATTTGGCAGCCTTCCTCAAACAGTTATGTGGACAATTTCTGATTTACTTTGTGTATTGCTTGAGGGTGGCTATGGGTGTATGTTTGATGTGAGGTCCCCACCGGTAACCTTTAAAACACACACACACGGACATGAATTATTCATAAATTAGCATATCAAAACATTACGTCAGAGGTCCCCAGTAGGCTGTTCTACCTGACCAGGCCCCCACCAGTGGGCAAAATATCAGGTCAGTCTTCTGGGGCTTAAACTAAAGTTTTCAAGTGATATTTAGCATAACAGCTGAAAATGGAGTGTGAATCTGTTTTTACCTTGTCTGTAGACCACTCAGAAAGGGTGGTTCCCACCAGGCTGCATTTTGTCATGTGTCCCCACTCAGTAGCAAATGCAAGTATGCGTGTGTGTGTGTGTGTGTGTGAGTGTGTGTGAGTGTGTGTGTGTGTGTGTGTGTGTGTGAGTGTGTGTGTGTGTGTGTGTGTGTGTGTGTGTGTGTGTCCCAGATAGCAGACCTAAGTTAAATAAATATTGAATGACTGTTAAAACATTAACCTAACAGTGACTGAAACACCGTTAAAAGTCATCATTGGTTTATAGCCAGTTCTGCACCCTGAAATAAAGTTAATTCAATGATGATAAATAGATTAAACAGTCACAAAATCAGCATTTATTCAACTACAACTAAATCAATATTTACATGAGGAAAACACTGAAACATCATCAGTTCAGTCCTGCTGTAAGTACAGTATGATTTTATTCTGATGAATAGTTCCTCCCTTCAGAGTCCACTGGGCTGAAAACAGGAGAACTAAAGTATATAGCTCTACACTGCTAACAATCCTTTAACATGGCTTATGAAACTTAGTTAATTGTTTCTGTTTGTTCTACCTACAGTATTTAGAAAAGTTCAGCTAACTCAACCAATAAGTTCAGCAAACTTGTGAAGAAAAGTAGTGAAGTTTTGGGAAAAGAAAAAAACTTGTTAGTTGAACTTTTGTAAATAAGTGAAACTCTAAATAATGCACACAAACATTACCTATGTTGTATATGTTGAGTAAAAATATATGTTTTTTAAACTGAGGAAACAAAATATTATTCGTACAGTGTATATAAATCTACTGTTATTCCCGTTAAATTATGACAGTGTTTTGCCAAACATCTTTTTTTCTATTTGAAAGGTTTGTTCAATGTTAGCTTACATTTTTATATCTTCTCCGAACATTCTAATGTACTATAATTGTTAAAGAGCCCATATTATGGGTTTTTGAAAATGCCCTTCCATGTAGTGTGTAACACAGCTCTAAGTGAAGTGAAATATCCAGCTAAGGCTTAAATCTGTAAGTGTACAGTGTTTAAAACTATTGATTCATCTATAAAAGAGTCGACTCATAGTGCTTCAAACGAGTCGCCTTGATAACGAGTCATTAGGTGTTTCGCGATGACGCGGCTACGAAACACAAGCCTCGCCAGTAGTTACGCGTGCAAACCAGGGAGATTTGAAACCTGCGGCCCCGCCCACTAACACAGAAAAAAAAGCCACACACAAACACACACAACTGTGTGTGTGTGTGTGTGTGTGTGTGTGTGTGTGTGTGTGTGAGAAGAGCAGGTGGACTGTGACAGGCTAGGAGATCTCCTCGCCAGTTCTTGGACTTTTTGCTTGATAAAATAGTTAGTCGTCAGTATTTTCTAGTCCATCGTCTGTGTTTACATTCACCCACTGGCAGCCAAAATCCACTATAAAGCGTGTGTGCACTGTGACTACTTTTATATTGTAGATTAGCAGCTGGGCATTTCACTCTGTCTCGCCCTGAAGCCTGTCAGTGTCGACCAATCGCAGCAGGCTGTCATCGGTCCAATCAGCGCAGATTAGCTTTGCGCTGAGGGACATGTTTGGGAGCAAATGAATCGCTGAACGATTCATATGGGAGTCGCTGGGATAATTAGGTAAAAATAAATGCAGATTATAAGACCATCAAAGTGTTTTATGCCCTTGCATGCATATTAGACTGTTGTTGGAGACCCTTACAACCTAAATATGACCCTATTTCATCTATAATATGGGCTCTTTAAATATGCAATTACAATATACAAAACACACTATTGGATCGCCCTGTTGTGAACAACAACCTGGAGCTCAACATGCTCAAAACAGTGGAGATGATAGTGGACTTCAGGAGAAACCCCCCTGCTCTCCCCCCACTGAGCATCATGGACATCATTGTGGCAGCAGTGGAGTCATTCAGGTTCCTGGGCACCACCATCTCTCAGGACCTGAAGTGGGACACTCACATTGACTCCATTGTCAAAAAAGCTCAACAAAGGCTGTACTTTCTTCATCAGCTGAGGAAGTTTAACCTCCCAAAGGAGCTGCTGAAACAGTTCTACACCTCCATCATTGAATCAGTCATCTGCACATCAATAACTGTCTGGTTTAGCTCAGCTACTAAATACGATCTCCAAAGACTACGTCGAATAGTTCGGACTGCTGAGCGAATCACTGGTACAACCCTTCCTACTCCCCAAGAACTGTACTTATCCAGAGCGAGCAGAAGGGCTGCCAAAATCACTCTGGACCCCTCACACCCAGCACACTGCCTCTTTGAACTTTTACCTTCTGGTCGACGCTACAGAGCACTGCGCACCAGAACAGCCCGACACAGAAACAGTTTCTTCCCTCAGGCAATCCATCTCATGAACACTTGATGATAATAATTGATGAACAAACATCACTACTGCTATACACTTTTATACACATATACACTTATTTAACTACACACTTTACATGCCAATTTGCACATAACAGCTGCACATATAACGTTGTATATAGTAATAAACATGTACATACACTTGTCAATCTGTATATTTGCATTCACTACTTACTTCCATTTTTTTTTAAATATATTTATTATCTGTTTTTTGTCCTGTCTCTGTAATCCTGTTGCACTGTAGAAGCTCTGTCACCTAAACAAATTCCTCGTATGTGTGAACATACCTGGCAATAAAGCTCTTTCTGATTCTGATTCTGATTTCTGAAATGATAAAGAAGATCACATCACAAGAAACATCACTCCTGAAGAATAATGAGTCTTTCAAATGCAGATCACCCAAATCTTCATAATATTAGCTGCATCACAGGTGTATCTTAGTCCTTTGAAATAGTTTATGGTCAAAGCATAAAGTTCAAAATATATTGCAAAAGCATCTGGGAAACCTTTAAGATCCAAAAATCAATAGTCCTCTCCACCAGTATTACAGCCATGTTCAGGACATGCTCTGGGAAGGCCTGGATATCCACTTTGAACATGTCTTTCTCATCATCAGATGGCTGAAACAGAGATTCAGCAGTGGACCAGTTATTTCCTCATCACTTTAAACATACAGTACCAAAATAAAGAACCCGTAACATTTCAATTAGGCTTGTGCCGGTATTCGGTAATGCGATAAATCACGGTAATGAATATGCACGATATTGTTATCGCGGGCACTTCAAAATACCGTGAAAAATAATAGATCCGAATTTATATTCTTAGAACGCGCCTTAGCTTATTTTCCATCAACCGCTTGAAGAAACACTGCGTATATGCTGCGCAGACCTGATGCGCACTCTGATGTAAACAATCCCCGCATGTAGAAGCACTGTGTGCACACAGCGCGCGCCGCCGCTGCCACCGCTCTCTAATCCTCACACGAAGAAGAAGCATGGCGGAACGAGGAACGCTGCCGACAATTTATCCCCCTTCAAAAAGGGTAAAGTCAGAGGTTTGGAAATATTTTGGGTTCCAAAAAAATGCAGAGGGATTGCTGATCGAAGACGGTTTCCCTTTGCACATTCACTTTGATATAATTGCTCAAGTTTACTTTTATATTGTGTATTGTTTTATTTATATTTATTTGTATTTAAATGTTTGAAGTTTAGTTCATTAAAAAGTTATTAAAGTTACTAAGTTGACGAAACTGAAGTTTTTTGTGTTTTTTTACCCTTTTCTCTAGTAAAATTACAATATCGTGATAATACCGTATACCGTGATAAAAGCTCAATCAATTAATCGCAGCATGAAAATGTGATACCGGCACATGCCTAATTTCAATTATAGCAGAAATAAAGAACTGCTTAGTTCATTTAACAGATTACAGTCACGGCCTGAAAACAAAACAGTATCTACCTCATAGACTCTTATTTTTATTCTGAGCATTCAAACACAATGTGTAAACTACAATAGCAGACAGATTATTATAGTTTAGTAGTACCGTTATGAACTGTACTATAAAGATCTCTCACCTGTCAATGACACAATGTAGAGGAGTACTGTCGTCTCTGATCATCCAGTCTTGAATGGTGATCTGAGGGGAGGGTGGGGTGTGTGATTTCAGTGCTCTCCGTCATTTAAGTCTTCTTTTTAAGACAGACGCATGTGGGATAAAACACCCACATCAACCCAGTTACTTTATTTAGTTTGAGTACATGTTAACAAAATTAAGTGAAGCAGAATGAGTCCATGTAAACACACTTAGTGAAAATACAGCATCAGTAATGGGTTTAGCCAAATAATACAAATAAAAGCATCAATATTAAGCAAAAACCCTGAACATTTGACCTCTTAAACTTGGAAGTTTACGGTCGTCTCCTGTATAAAGTACAGAGGGTCCAGCACAACTGCCTGAGTTCTGAAAGAGCAAACACATTCTTGGTAAGATGACAATAGCTGCAAGGCTAAATATAAATCATGACTTATTCTTATGATTAAATGCAGTACTGACCAGTCAGCATCAATGTCACACCAACACACCTACAACAGAAATAAGACGAGTTCAGGCTGACTCAGTCTACATTTACACTTCACAAACGCTCTGAATAATACAACAATGAAAACATTGAATATCTCAGCTGTGTTTGATTTCATTTGCCCATATCAATTCAGATTCAGTTCGGATTAAATCTAAGATTTCAGATTTTAATTTAGATTGCTGTGAAAATGTACCTGTACTTTGTACTTATAACCACAATGACAGAACCTGGACGTCATCATAAAGCAAAGTATCAGCGATCCCTACAGGTACAAAACACTCAGACTCCAGATCTACTTACAAGTATTTCATTTGTGATAACACCATGTGTAATTCACTCTGTTATCACTCTGCTTCATTAAAATAAAACTCACATGACCTCCTAATATTAGCAGACACATATTTAAATCATTTCAGTATTAATTGCTATAATGACCAGTGGCGGCTTGTCAATAGAGGGCGCTGTGGCGCCGCCCCCCTTCAAGTTAGCCCCCTTTAATATGTTAATATTTATTATCACAAATATTACCAAAATAAATTGATTTAATGATAACATTCTACAGTGTGTCATATTAACATTTATTGAAAATAAAAAAAATGTATGAATAATATTTGTTCATATGTGTGCGGGGCGCCGGAGTAATGAGTGTCTATGTAGGTACATGAACTTTTGCAATGCATGTGATATGACAATCAGCTCTAATTGGCCTGTTTTAAATTGTTCTTGGGGTGCAGCACTCTGCCGCCCATTTTTGTTAGAACAAATCATATTTGTTTCTATATGATTGGCCTAATGTGATTGGACCATTCTCACTTGGACCTTTCACTTAGCAGCAGCTCCTCAGTTAACTGATGACTATTTCTCGAGATGAAGGAAAATTCTGTTGTATCTTTGCAAAGATATCCGTTTACAAGACGTTTGGATGAAGAAAAAAGAATCAAGGAGCTGGGACCACATCGACCTTCCTTTCAAATTCACCAGTAGTCAAGTGATCGCGGGCGCGCGTACACTATGGGCTTTTCCAGCACTTGTTATGACAGACGGAGTTGGCTGGCAGGTTGTGATGTAAGTCATGCCTTTTACTGTTGTCTGTTTCAAAGTCCTGGCACCGAAACGTTGTGGACACATGTTTATTTTCCTCATTTAAAGTACAAAACATGTTTATTTGTTGATCTTTCTCTGATCTTATAACTGTGTGGTCAGGAGTTTTAGAAAATATAAACAGATGTTCCAATATAATGTTAATATAAACTTTTAATGTGGATTTATGTGTTGAGTTTTTACTGCAAATGTCACATCCATATCGCTGGAACTGCTCAGTCATAATTTGAGGAGTAATAATATTGTGGTTATTGGGCTTTATAAACATATGATTAATTTAAATGCATTTTTATGACTAGGTGATCTTAAACATATACAGTCTTTAAACTATTATCTTAAAGGATTTATTACTCTTCTGTTCCCTCTTGTGGGGCTTGACATGTTTACTAAGAATGAACGTGTTTATGAAGTTTTGAGTATGAATTTAAACACTACAACTGGCCTGCCTTTATAACTCAGCCTGGTTATTTAAATGTAGCAGCTGAAATAGACATAGTTACAACATTGTCTTTATCCTTTAGGTCTGTGATACCATACTGACACACACACACTGGAGAGGTTCTCCTTCACTGACCACCTGGTTAGTGCCACATTGCTGCAGGCAGACAGGTTTGAGCAGTATACAGTAGCATTTCCAGAAGATGCACTTAGCAGGACTCTGAAAGCCTATCCAGTGCTCGATGGAAGTAAGCTAAAGACAGAGCTTAGTCTCATCTACTCCAAGGATGAGTTCAGAGCCTGTCGTGGTGCTTTGGACCTGCTCCAGCTGTTTATGGAGAACAATCTTGAGGAAGTCTTTTCAGAGACTGTAACTCTCCTGAAGATTCTAGTAAGTATGCCTATCAACCTCTAAAAGAATCAACCTTTTCTGAGAAACAGCATGACCCAAGAGAGGCTGAATGCATTGGCCATGCTGTCAATAGAGGAGAGACTGGTGACTGAGACGACTGACTTTA
Source organism: Danio aesculapii (assembly GCF_903798145.1). NCBI lineage: Eukaryota > Metazoa > Chordata > Actinopteri > Cypriniformes > Danionidae > Danio > Danio aesculapii. The sequence goes on along the minus strand of NC_079438.1, from coordinate 27,428,796 downwards.
ACCAAAAGGTCATTGAGAAATATGCAAGCCAGAAAGAAAGGACAGCACGGCAACGTGTGTGTGTGTGTGTGTGTGTGTGTGTGTGTTTATTGATTATCCTGATTAGTTCATTACTGATAATAAACCCAAATTGAACCAAAATTCCCTGGTTTGTGATGCATTTATTGTATGCTTTAGTCATATTTTTGTGTGTTGATACATCCCCTGATAAATGCCTTTTACACTTGCGCTCCCAACAGTTTGATTTTTTGTTCTGGTGTTTGCGCCCCCACACATTTCTTTAGCACCAGCCGCCACTGATAATGACTCAAACTGAGTTATTCTGAATAATTTTAGGACTGAACACCTCATCTTTACATCTTCATATTAGCAGCTGTTGAGGTTTATTAAACAAGTGAACGTGGCTGAATCTGTGAGTTGAGGAGATTTATGTTCATTAGTAGAATATAATATCCATGATCAACTCGACGACAACATTTAACAGTGTGCGTTAAGGGAACATGTTGTATTTGAGGCCGAAAACACATATGACAGTGTAAACACTTGCTAATACACTTTAAAATGTCACACACTCTATCATCGGGTTTACACTGTCTTCTCTCGAAAGTTCCATGCCAAGTTATTCAGCCATCTTAACCGGTTCGAGTCAAATCCCGCGATTTAAACGGCTCTCACAATACTTT